>NC_141025.1:42132500-42312500 GCF_052040795.2 Danio rerio
ACTGTTGTGGTTTACTGGATTTGAAATGAATGTGGAACCAAGGTGCAGTGGAGGACTGGCCATCTGTATCTATGATCAGGAGTTTTCCTGGTGGTCAGTATGTTATTTATTTATTTTTTAATTGCAAGGGCATTGCCGACAAAGAGTATGTGTTTGTGTGCATGGAAACGTATTATCCTCCCTCCCTATTAAATTTGATCTAATCCATGTCCTGAAACATCCGTGCCCCCTCTCCTGCTTTCACTTCTTATTCTAACAGATGGAGCGATTTGTTTGTGACTGAATATCTGTTATTATCGACTCAAATGAACCATCGATTTCCTGCGTCTTAATGTGCATATCCACCTTTCTGATCTAAATGGTATGACATTGGTAATATTCACATTGCACATTGAGACGTAGGCGCTGTTATGTTATCAGGCACCCTTATATGTTACTACATAAACAAGCCATTACATCACTTAGCCCAGTGTTTCTCAACCACGTTCCTGAAGGACCACCAACACTGCATGTTTTGGATGCCTCCTTTGTCTGTCACACCTATTACATGTCTTTCAGTCTCTGCTAATGAGCTGATGATCTGAATCAGCTGTGTTTGGCTAAGGAGACATGGAAAATGTGCGGAGCAGGTGGTCCTCCAGGAACGTGGTTGAGAAACACTAACTTAGCCGAAAATAATAGAAGTTTCTAGCACCGCAGAGTCTTGTTGTCAGATTTCATTTACATTGTTTGCTGATTTTATTCAACAATCTATAGCAATAACCTACAATTTAATGCAAGTTAGTGTTACTTTGCTTTATGGTGAATGCAGTAAGTGACTGTATTATCATCAATAATGTTACTTGTTTAGCACAAAAGTTTATAACGTACAAAATCGTGAAAAATGAAATCTTACCTATGAAATGTTGTTTTCTTGTTACTACACCCGTGGCTTTAGTCTTGACTAATGCAGTTGAATGACATTTGTCCTGGGAGCACTGTACAAATGTGGCGGTGGTATTGACGCATGCTCAGGGTCTGTATGTGATATCTAGTGTTTATATCTATGGTGCCACACTAATGACACACTTCACCTTTAAATCAATATAATAAATCAGTACAATCCCTCAAGCAGAACAACAAAAATACTGGTATATTACTATGAAAACGAAAATAGTTTTCACACATCCATTAAAATGTCATAAGCCTCGCGGAATATCTATGTATCAGATCAGGCAGAGTGAACTCACTCTTTAGTGGTTTGCATGATCACCGTATAATTATATCCGTACATATAAATCAATTTACACAATATCCAAATTAAATTATATTGTACAAGGGATGAAGTTTTTGACAGACAGCTCCTAATTCTTACCATCAGGCTTTACATTTAAAAAAAGTCATTAGTGAGATATAAAGTTGAAAGATATATTACAAAATACCTTAAGCTTGCATATTTGAGTCCAAAAATCTGCAGAAGCCTCGGTTTGTATAAAAATCAATGTGCAACAAATTCTTCATCATAGAGATCCTGTAACAAACACATAAAAGCAATGCAAATTCTTTGTACAACAAGAGTCCACCACAGCTTGGCATCCTACAAACGTGCAAGGCGTGCAGGCAGACATCATACTGAAGTCCTGGGTTTTCTGATCACTAACTGAACCGGACCCTCAGAGACGCTTTTGATGATGTTCCAGGCATCATAGTGCATAAGACCCTGCAAAGACCTGCCATTGATGGCTAGTAGCTCATCTCCGACATCAATGACCCGGGACTGTTCAGCTGCTCCTCCTGAAAGGTGATAGAAAAACACAGTCTGAGCTTATCCTCCTCATATATCAGGATAAGCTTTCTATACACACAGGCTGGTTGCACTGTGTGTCTCCACCTAGTGGGGTGTTGAAGTCTTGCACTCACCACGGAAAATGCGTTTGATGTAGAGAGGTCGATCTCCATGAGCAGATGCTTTGCCTCCATCTAGACTGAACCCCAGGCCAGCTGTAGTCTTCTGTAACTCCACACTCAAAGCCCCGTCTGGCCCCACTTCCACACCTACATTCAGACAAATAGCCAAAGGTAGTAAAAGGAAGTTGTAGTATTATTTATGCTTATTGCTATATCAGCTTCGTTTGCTATTAGAAGGCAGATATATTTGACAACAAAATGACGTAAATAGAATGCACCAAACATTTTATAAATATTTACTACGAAAAAGATTAAATGATGAAGAACAAAATAAATATAACTTTATAAAAATATTTAAATCTAAGATCTATGTATAATGTAACCATAAATACGTCTTTAAAAGTTTGTCCTCATAAAAATCTGTTTTATAAAATTAAAAATATAAAGTGCAAAAATTTAAAACTGAAGTACTAAAATTTTATGAAAAAAATAAATCTATATTTTTACAGTAGTGTACACCATGAAATACTGGATAGCCTGTTTTGCTATCTACATGTACTTGGGTTAACTTCCTCGCCAGCTTATAACTAACATGCTAGATTATGTGTGCCTGGGCTACCTTGCCAAATGGCTTAACACCAGAGTACTAGCCTATTTGTAAGCTGTGGCTACTTTACAAATTGGCTTAACTCTAGTGAACTAGACAATGTGTGCTTGGGCTAACTTGCTGACTGGATTAGCACTAGAACTGCACACTATAGAATCTATTTTGACGATCCAGGCGCAAAGTCCAAAGCGCAGGGCACAAATGCATTAAGGGCGTGTCCGAATCCACTTTTACTATTTTTAGGATGGAAAAATCAGCTCTGCGCCAGAGTTTATGGTCTAACAGGGTTGAACTTGTTCTCTTAATGAGTTAGAGGTGTGTTTTGAGAATAAACAATTCTCCGTCCATTCCCTTTAAAAGTTGCGTCGCACCATAGCGCATTTGCCATTTACGTGGTAGACTTCGTGGAAAAACTAAACACTTCAAAAACAGCTAAGAAAACAGTTAAACAGCATCTGCAGCGCAAGAATGAGAATTAGCCTCCTCATTCTTTACTTTCACTTCCACTCTCGTGGATAAGCAAACGTGTTGTACGTACAGACATTCGTTCGCTTACATAATTAATTTCATTTGTTAAGCGCAAAGTTTTGTTTCAAAACTATTTTTAAATTCAGTTCTAATTTCCAGCAAACGAATAAATGAACAATAAGTGTGGTCATTTCAGTGCAGTTATTTCTAAATACACATGCTATAACCCATATAGTCGAACTCAACAGGTGGGCAAATCTAAGCTTGTTTTTAATAAAAACAATTATAAATATGAATATGATAAATAATACTGCTAATAATAACATTATACAAAAACAAGTTGTCATAAATAAAAAAAGGTAGTGGAGGAGGTACTGGTTTTAATATTTATGTAGGCTAGAAAATAATATTTTTTTGTATTATTTTATTCCTTTAATTCTGTTTCAATTGTAAAGATATTTGCGTATTGCTGTACATCCTTTGTGTATTAAGCAATGCGTTAGCAAGGCACAAAACAAACGCACTCTGCGCTGGACTTCAGACCTCCTCTCAGCTGAACTATTGAGCAGTCTTTTTTAGTTCCTCAAAATAGCAACACGCCAGCAATGCGCCTTAACACACCTCCTTTTTTAGACTAGAACGCCTATGGGTTCAAATGCATTTGCTATTTAAACAGCGTGCTGCAAAACGTCAAAATGACTCTTGCGCCGAGCTGAAACTAGTAAACAACAATTGTGTCACGCCTTGTGCCACAATGCGCCTGGTGTATAATAGAAAATATCCTTGTTACAAACATTATATGAATGTGTTGCAGGCGGAGAGAAAAATAAACCCAGCAACCACATGAGCAAGCCTTTCAGTGTATATGGTCCATGTTCTTGTAGGTAATTTCATAAACAGTTTTAACATGAACACTCGTTGGCATTCACCAAATCAATATATAAATAGACCTGAGGAAAAAAAAAAATCCTAAATGAACAATGTAATCAGGAGCCTAAACATTTATAGTGACTCGTTAAAAGGAACCAAGACGGGTGAAATGGAGATGGTTTTTACTGTATAAAACACACAAGGCTCCACCACCACTGTGCTACAGAAACGTAGAAACAGAGCAAACCACCACTCAAATGTCATCCCGCTCTCATAGGATAGGAAAGTGTTTCATGTTTCCACAACATAAAAGACATGATCTAAGACCACACCAAGTCCACTCATGTCACACAACACCGAAATGTTGTACAACAGCATGTATTCAAAAGACAATGTGTTAGTAATCTCTGATGCAACGTGCAGCTGGGCAACAAAAGGGCAACAATGCCCTTGAAATGTTTAAGAAGCCAAGTATGACATCCGTACACCCTTTTCAATCCCGAAGTTAAACTTAAACCATTGCTTCTGAACATGGATTTAGAAACACAGCTGCTCACTGTATGTTTAAATACATCAATGTTGTACACATGGAGATTTGATTGAAACTTCTGAATTCCCTCTTTAAAAAAAATAAGTAGACCAACAACACATGGATAAAGATAAAATTATTTATCATTATCATTATTAATTATTACTTATTTTCTTAATGTTGTTTTAGCAATGCACTGCAGAATGCTAATGCAAATGATTTTGAGGTATTTAAATGTTAAGGAGCAACCTCATTGGCCACTAAGGCAAAAGCAAGCAATCATGTTGAAAGCAGGTTAAATAGAATTTATCAGGCTATGTGCCCAATATATTTTCATGACAGAACTTTGTATTTATAAAAAACAGGCTATTTGACAGATAACAGCTTCATCCTTTTCATGAGCGACTCACTTGTTTTATGCCCCCTGATGTTTTCTCTAGGACCTGGAGAAGTGCAGACCGCAGTCTGAAGGGAAAGCTCTTGTCTAGGTGATGTTGGTTCAGCGTTCTTGTCTTTTTGGATGATCACTAATGCCTGTTTAGGCAGTCTGGTCTGATGAAGGCAGGACAGCGCCTCTCCGTGTGTGATCCCACTCAGGCTGGTCCCGTTTATTGACAAAATCCTGTCACCCCTGTGAATGGTGCCTTCCACTCCTGCTACCCCTCGAGTAAATACACGATGGACCTGACATAAAAGAAATGTTGAATTTCAGACTAATTGAGTTTGGAAACAAAGTATAATGCTTCATCTTAGTCGATTATTTTAAATACTAGGGGGCTGACAATGTGGTATTAAAAATCTATTGAAGATGGTTGAATTTGAATATGTGCAATTTTAAACATACAAAAGGGTTAAGCATAGCTTTATATCTTGTGCATTAAAAAAATCCCATTCAGGTCAGATAAACTCAGGACCTTCAGGACAAAAATGTCCTGAGTACAATAAAGTGTTTTAAAAATATAAAACTTTTTGGCACACTTTATTCAGGTTTGGAATGTGGAGCAAAAATTTTCCCCCCTGCTGGCTGTCTTCGACATTGCGATATTTTATTTATCTGGGATATTTTTGCAATATACTACATTAATTTTACCAAATTATTAAATAGCACTATTTGGAAAGAATTTATAGTCACACTTTATTTGAACATTTACTTCCTGCTATTAGCAAACTATTAACTATGACTTTTGCTTTAATTAACCAAGTCTAATTTGCTCCTTATTAATAGTTATTAAGGTAGTTTAGGTATTAGCTTAGGGATGTAGAATAAGATCATGCAGAATATTTAGTTTATAACTACTAATAAGTAGTCAATATCTCAATATTCTATATGCAATTATATGCATGCTAATAAGCAATTATTTAATAGTGAGCATTGGTCCCTAAAGTGTTACCAAATGTATTTTTTATTGACTGGGATGATTCTGTAGGGATGTGAATGATGCATAAAATGTAATAAACAAACTACAAGCATAGATAAATGAAACAAAGCTGGGATAAAATAAAAATAAAAAGTGCACTCTTTGTGGTTTTGTATATGTAAACGTAAAAATTACACTGCAAAGTCTTTTTGTAAAAATAATGCAATAAAATTGTTCTATATTAAACTTACAATTTGCAAAGGGTCTTGGGCCTGAATACTTTAATCTCTCTCAGGCTTTAAAAACATGCAAACCATAAAATGTCACTCTGTTGTGGTTGGACTCTGCGGTGACTCCAAAAATATTGTGTTCTCAATTGTGACTTTTGCTCAAATATAATCCTAACTCAACATTACATATCTATGCAATGTGACTATTGCGGATCCATCCATTGTGATATCCATGCTGAAATTATATATTGTGCAACCCTATTTTGAACACTTTAATCAATATTACATACTTATGGTACATGCATACCATTATTATAATATTATTATGTGTCATGGTCTGTCACCTGCATGTTGTCACAGTCATTCGTTTTTGTTTTCTCGTAGCACATGGCATTGTTTTGACAGCGCGCCATGTGCTCCACTGCCTCACTCCACCCACTTATCAGGTTACTCATTAGATCATTATTTCATTATTCGCACCTGTCTCTAGTCTTAGCCTTATGAGTCTCCCTATTTATTCTCCTCTCTGTCATTGTCTTGTACCGGGTCGTTAGTGTGTTTACCTCACGCGGTGGCCTCTTAGATCGTGTCCTGTCTTGTATCCATTTTTGACTCCAGTGCCAGTTTTTTGATTTCGATTTTGTGGTTTGGACTGTTTCCTGTTTTTTCCCCTTTTATCAGATCGCCCTCGCTGCTATCAGTTGTGGTAGACGCTTCCCTCTCCACTTCCTGCTTCAGCCTTTTCTATTCCGCCCACCAGCGATCTTCTCCCTCTCTGGCCGCCTTGTATCCCGCCCGGGCGCTTTCACTTCGGCTGCTGATACTGCTGTGTTTCCCGTTTGACTGGAGAGTTGGACCACCGTGCGCCTCCTGCTGGAAGCACTTTATATTGCCCTTCACCTGAGTTACCCATTTCCTGTTTTTTGACTGCGAGTTGGACTGCCGTGCGCCTCCTGCTGGAAGCACTTAGTATTGCCTGTAATTATACCTTCTGTTTTTGCCCCTTTTTGACTGGCGACTTTGGATCGCTGAGCGCCCTCTGTTGAACTTTCTTTATTTATTTTTTGCCAGTATTTTGTGCTTTTTCTGTGGCATTTACAGCACCCTGTGCTGAGAATTTTTTGTTGTATAATATCCCCTCTGCAGGCCACTTTAGTAATAAATAATTCTGTTTTTCCCTGCATTTGATTCCTCCTGATTTTTTATACTGACACTTGTATGACAGAACGACCCGGTCAGAAGATGGAATCAGCAGGTTCTGACCAGATGCGCAATGCACTCGCCCAACAAGGTGCACTTTTGGGCCAGCACGCCACCCAGCTCAACACCACCTCCAGAGAGGTCGAGATGCTCACTGCCCAAGTGGTCGAGCTCAATGCCCGAATTGAGGAGCTCCAGCACAACGTCACAGTACCCAGGCAAGCTTCTTCTTCCCCCACCACACCCCATCATGACCCAGAGCCCCATGCAAACAACCCTCCACCCTACGATGGGGACCCCAACTCCTGCCGGGCCTTTTTATCACAGTGTGCCTTAGTTTTTGCCCTACAGCCCCGCCGATATGCCTCTGAGGCATCCAGGGTGGCATACGTCTTGACCCTGCTCACTGGGAGAGCACGTGAGTGGGGCACCGCTGTTTGGGATGCCAGGGCACCCTTTTGCCACTTTTTCGAGGACTTCAGGGAGGAAATGATCAAACTTTTTGACCGGTCTGCACAGGGTGATGAGGCGGCTGCCCGCTTGGCACGACTATCCCAGGAGGGCCACTCCGTCACAGACTTTGCAATCCAGTTCAGAACTCTAGCTGCCTCCTGTGATTGGAACGAGGGGGCCCTACGTTCCAGATTTTTTGAGGGCCTGAACGAAGAGATCCAAGATGAGCTTTCTTCTCATGAGCTCCCCCATAACCTTGAGACCCTTATTAACCTGGCACTCCGTGTGGAGGGGCGCCTCCGCCGCCGCCGCCACTGGCGGTCCATTCACTCCTCCTGGAGGGTTAATGACCTTCCCCTCCAACAATCTAGCTCTTCTACTCCTCCCTCACCTGAACCTGAGCCCATGCAAATGGGTCGTATGCGCCTTACACCTCAAGAAAAGAGGGACCGTCTTGCCCGTGGTCTATGCCTCTACTGCGGAAAACCAGGGCATTTTGCCGTCAAGTGTCCTTTAAAAGCCAAGGCCCATCAGTGAACCGGGGGATCCTGGTGGGCGCCTTTCCCTGTCTAGACTCCCCCCGCTCTCGCACCCTGTTGCCCATCACCATCCAGTATGAAGGATCCACTAATTCGGCCTCTGCCTTGCTTGATTCAGGGGCCGAGGGTAACTTTCTAGACCGTGCCATTGCCAAACAGTGGGGCATTCCTGCCGTTCCTCTCCCTTCCCCCATTTCTGTCTGGTCATTAGCTGGTCAGCTTCTCTCCACCATCACCCACATCACTCCCTGTGTAAGTCTTGTCGTTTCCGGCAATCACCGTGAGGCCATTGAGCTGTACCTTTTTGACTCGCCGGGTTCCCCTGTAGTCCTGGGGCATCCCTGGCTGGCACAGCACAATCCTCACGTTGATTGGTCTGGAGATTCTGTGTTGGCCTGGAGTCAGTCTTGTCATGTATCTTGTTTGGGTTCTGCCTTGTCTCCTGGTTCTTTGTGTTCTGTGTTGCAGGAGGAGACAGCCGATTTAACCAAGGTCCCGGTTGAGTACCATGGTCTTCGTCAGGTCTTCAGCAGGTCTCGGGCTGGGTCTCTCCCTCCTCATCGACCATATGACTGTGCCATTGACCTCCTCCCAGGCACTTCTCCGCCCAAGGGTCGCTTGTATTCCCTTTCTGGTCCAGAGAGAGAGGCTATGGATAGGTATATTCAGGAGTCACTTAATGCCGGTCTCATCCGTCCCTCATCATCTCCTGCAGGTGCTGGGTTCTTCTTTGTTAAGAAGAGGGATGGCTCCCTGCGTCCCTGTATTGATTACAGAGGGCTAAACGACATTACGATAAAGAACAGGTACCCCTTACCTCTCATGTCGTCTGCTTTTGAGCTGTTGCAGGGAGCCCAGGTCTTCACCAAGTTAGACCTTCGTAACGCTTATCACTTGGTACGCATTCGTGAGGGAGATGAGTGGAAGACAGCCTTTAATACCCCTACGGGACACTTTGAATATCTGGTCCTTCCCTTTGGTCTGACAAATGCACCAGCTGTCTTCCAGGCCCTGGTTAACGACGTGCTGAGAGACATGGTAAACAAGTTTGTCTTTGTGTACCTGGATGATATTCTCATTTTCTCATCCTCTTTACAGGAACACACTCAGCATGTGCGTCAGGTCCTCCAACGGCTACTAGAGAATCAGCTCTTTGTTAAGGCGGAGAAGTGCGAGTTCCACGCTAGGTCGGTTGCGTTCCTGGGGTATGTCATCTCGGCTGAGGGAATCCGAGCTGATCCTGATAAGGTAAGGGCCGTTGCCAAATGGCCAGTCCCCAACACCCGCAAGGCCCTGCAGCGTTTCCTGGGTTTTGCCAATTTCTATAGGCGTTTCATCAGGAACTTTAGCCAGATTGCTGCACCCTTAACGGCTCTCACCTCCACCAAGGTATTGTTCAAGTGGAATACACAAGCTCAGGAGGCCTTTGGTGCCCTTAAGTCCCGTTTCACCTCTGCTCCTGTTCTTTCTATTCCAGACCCTGAACAACAATTTATTGTTGAGGTAGATGCCTCTGAGGTTGGGGTAGGCGCGGTCCTGTCTCAGCGCTCATCCAAGGATGGGAAGGTGCATCCTTGTGCCTTTTTCTCTCATCGCCTGAGCCCAGCAGAACGTAATTACGACATCGGTAACAGGGAGCTGTTGGCAGTCAGGCTGGCCTTGGGTGAGTGGCGTCACTGGCTGGAGGGTGCGGCGCACCCCTTCTTGGTCTGGACGGACCATAAGAACCTTGAGTATGTCCGTTCGGCCAAGAGGTTGAGCGCACGCCAGGCTCGCTGGGCACTCTTCTTTGGTCGGTTCAACTTCGTCCTCTCGTACCGGCCAGGGTCAAAGAATATCAAACCTGATGCCCTCTCACGACTGTTCGAGACCCCCAGTGGGGAGACCCCGGTGGAGTCCATCCTCCCTGAGGGAGTGGTTGTTGGGTCCCTCTCCTGGGGCATTGAACAGCGGGTAATAAAGGCCGGTCAAGGGATTGAAGTACCAGAGGGGTGCCCGGAGGGTCGGTTGTTTGTGCCGGTTGCGCTGCGTTCCGAGGTTCTCCGGTGGGGCCATGAGTCCAGGTTGGTTTGCCACCCAGGAATTTGGAGATCACTGGCTGCCATCCGCCAGCGATTTTGGTGGCCCTCTCTAGGGTCGGACGTCAGGCAGTTTGTGTTGGCTTGCTCGACATGTGCCCAGAACAAGACCTCTAACAAGGCTCCTGTTGGTCTGCTCCGGCCCTTGCCCATCCCTTCTCGTCCTTGGTCACACCTGGCCCTGGACTTCGTTTCTGGCCTCCCTCCCTCAAGAGGAAACACTGTCATAATGACTGTAGTGGACCGTTTTTCTAAAGCAGCCCATTTTATCCCCTTGCCCAAGCTCCCCTCAGCCAAGGAAACAGCCCAAGCTATGGTTGATCATGTCTTCCGGATTCATGGTCTTCCGGTTGATGTGGTTTCTGATAGGGGACCACAGTTTGTTTCCCAGTTTTGGAAGGAATTCTGTCGGCAGATCGGGGCCTCTACGAGTCTGTCCTCAGGTTTTCATCCTCAGACCAACGGGCAATGTGAACGAGCCAACCAGGATCTCGAAAGAGCCCTCCGCTGCCTGACCTCCCAGAATCCTAGTTCCTGGAGCCAACAGCTCTCGTGGGTGGAGTATGCCCACAATTCACTGCCGGTAACGTCTACAGGTATGTCCCCATTCCTCTGCTCTATGGGTTATCAACCGCCTTTGTTTCCTTCACAGGAGCCCGATGCTGCAGTTCCGTCTGCCTTGGCCTTTGTCCGACGGTGCCGCCGCACCTGGATGAGAGCTGAGGAGGTCTTGGCCCGGACCTCTAGACGAATCAAAGCAGCAGCTGACCGTCATCGGACTTCCCCACCTCAATATGTTTGTGGTCAGAAGGTATGGTTATCAACCAAGGACTTGCCTCTCAGGGTGGCCTCACGCAAGTTGGCACCCAGGTTCATTGGTCCATACTGCATCACCAAGGTCTTGAGTCCGGTGGCGGTTAAGCTCAAGTTACCTCCCACACTTGGTCGGGTACACCCTGTTTTTCATGTATCCAGGGTTAAACCTGTGTTCAGATCCAATCTTAACCCCATTATCTCCTCCCCTGCCCCTCCTCCCCCCCGCCTAGTGGATGGCTCTCCTGCATACACTGTCAGGAGGTTGTTGGATGTCAGACGCCGGGGCCGGGGTTTCCAGTATTTGGTGGACTGGGAGGGTTATGGTCCTGAGGAGAGGAGTTGGATTCCAGCTCGGCATGTTCTGGATCGGGCGTTGGTCGTGGACCTTCACCGGCGACTGGGTAAGCCCCTCCCCTGAGACGCCAGGTGGCGTTCGTAGGGGGGGGGGTACTGTCATGGTCTGTCACCTGCATGTTGTCACAGTCATTCGTGTTTGTTTTCTCGTAGCACATGGCATTGTTTTGACAGCGCGCCATGTGCTCCACTGCCTCACTCCACCCACTTATCAGGTTACTCATTAGATCATTATTTCATTATTCGCACCTGTCTCTAGTCTTAGCCTTATGAGTCTCCCTATTTATTCTCCTCTCTGTCATTGTCTTGTACCGGGTCGTTAGTGTGTTTACCTCACGCGGTGGCCTCTTAGATCGTGTCCTGTCTTGTATCCATTTTTGACTCCAGTGCCAGTTTTTTGATTTCGATTTTGTGGTTTGGACTGTTTCCTGTTTTTTCCCCTTTTATCAGATCGCCCTCGCTGCTATCAGTTGTGGTAGACGCTTCCCTCTCCACTTCCTGCTTCAGCCTTTTCTATTCCGCCCACCAGCGATCTTCTCCCTCTCTGGCCGCCTTGTATCCCGCCCGGGCGCTTTCACTTCGGCTGCTGATACTGCTGTGTTTCCCGTTTGACTGGAGAGTTGGACCACCGTGCGCCTCCTGCTGGAAGCACTTTATATTGCCCTTCACCTGAGTTACCCATTTCCTGTTTTTTGACTGCGAGTTGGACTGCCGTGCGCCTCCTGCTGGAAGCACTTAGTATTGCCTGTAATTATACCTTCTGTTTTTGCCCCTTTTTGACTGGCGACTTTGGATCGCTGAGCGCCCTCTGTTGAACTTTCTTTATTTATTTTTTGCCAGTATTTTGTGCTTTTTCTGTGGCATTTACAGCACCCTGTGCTGAGAATTTTTTGTTGTATAATATCCCCTCTGCAGGCCACTTTAGTAATAAATAATTCTGTTTTTCCCTGCATTTGATTCCTCCTGATTTTTTATACTGACACTTGTATGACAATTATGTAATATTATATTATAATTATGTAATATATATACACACACACACACACACACACACACACACACACACACTGAGAACATTGTATGTGTAAATATTTTTTTTTACAATAATTATGCATCAAAATGAATGTTGTTTCTTATCAATTATAAAACATTGTAATAATCCTAAAAAAAGAAAATATTAATTTTTGAGAAAATAAGTGTTTTATTCATATAATTAAAAAAGTCTGTAAATAAATTGTAATTGTAAAGGGTAAAATCTTTCAAATTAATGAATTGTCGTTAGTTATAATCAGGGCTGATGCTGAACAAAAAAAATCTATTTAGGTGGAAATAAAATTCAAATTACAATATGACACTTTCATATTTTTTATACTGACATGTTTTCCTCTATGTGTCTTTATAAATATATAAGCATTAAGCCAGAGAGCTTACAGTAATAGATTTCTGCTCCAGATCTACTCCTCCAGCAATGCTGAAACCCAGTCCAGCTCCCTGCTCTTTGGTTAAGATCACAAAGTAAACGTCATCTTTAACCTAGATATAAAGATTCATGGAAGACTGGTTAACCTTTTAGAAAAAAGAAGAAATATACACAGGCTACACAGCAATAAACAGGGCCTATGAGAAACAATTATTCTTATGTTAAAATACACTGATAAAAAGTAATATTTTTTTAATAAAATGTTATAAACTTTATAAATAAGTATAAGTCAAAACACAAGCAATTTTGTAATCACTACTGCTATTTCTGAAGCCTTATCTTCACAAAAAACAAATATCTGAACATCAGATGGTCTTTATACCTTATATATTAGTTTTCAAAATAGACATGAAAACAATTTAATATATATTTAAACAAATCATTCTGAATACTTCTTTGGGAACATAAAAAACACAGTGAAGCCTCAGACTTGATAAATTACCTCAGAAGTAGCGTTTGCTTCCTGTATGAGACTTGTCACATCCACTTTGGTTGGGAGGGAACACAGAACATCATTAACTTTGTTTTGGTCCAAAGGAGAAAATTCAAGGTCTTTCAAACTGTTGTGGAAGACAAACAACACCAGATATCAGTTTAATAGCACTTTTCTCCTAGCCAGGAATGTATTAAAATGTTATCAGCTAATAGTTGTTGAAAATATCTTGGGCCTGGTTTTCATCAAGCAGAAACCCTTTACTGTGTCATAAAATACAGCTCTGGAATAATTACTATGGCATGTGCTGAAATACATAACCCAAACACTGTTTAAAACACCAGTAGAAGTAAAAAGACACATTCTTGAATCAACATCTTTTGTTGATCCTGTAACAATATTCCTTGTCCAAAGATTTTGTCTTGACCACTACTCATAAACAAATTCCTAAAACGAATTACCCTTAAATCAGAGGGAAGGTGAACTGAAGGTAAATAAGAGTGATTTATATGCCCCTAACCCTTATTTTACGCATAATCTTAAAATGATTAGTTCACACAAAAATATATATATTTTTTTATAGACATTAGTTCATCTGTGGAACACAAATGGAGATATTTTAGTTCAAATCAGAGACATCTCTCATTCAACATTCAAGTGTAAATGAGCAACCTGACCTGATGCAGAAGACATTGACTAAGTTTAATGGATTGACATTGACTAAGTTTTGATCGATTACATGGACAGCAGTAATCAAATTATTTGCCTAATTAATCTAATTAATCGAATAATAAGACTAAGGTGTTTACATGAGTTACTTTTTGAATGTTCCTTTCATGATCCCGTTTTACATGTAATAGCACATCATTCGATTAACATCATCGCATCATTGCGCTATTTGCATTTCCTCCAAGGTATAATGTAATTTCGGGTGTTTTATTTTAAATTTGTTGACTTTAACTGCAGTTTGGCACTTTCACTTTCATTCACGAACATTTCATGTGCGCCCTCCGTGACAAACCAGATATTGAATGCAACTATGATCTGCTGGAAGTGTTGTTTCAATGGAAGTTCATACACCATGCTGAATGGAAGAAAAAAAAACTCAGCATTTCACGATGCAGGTGTCTTTGGTCTGCACTGACTGGGTAGGTGCAAAGAGTGTCCAACAACCTTGTGTGTGTGTGTGTGTGTGTGTGTGTGTGTGTGTGTGTGTGTGTGTGTGTGTGTGTGTGTGCTCTCCTCTCATAAATCTCGGTGTAAAGTCCTCTATGACGATAATAGTTTGACTAAGGTGTTTAAATGTCTGTACTGCACTTCAATAATGCGACTAAAATCAGCATACTCCACGTCTTAATTCTATTTCTCTTTAGGTCGATTAATCTGATAAATTTAATCAAAAATAGCTGTTTACATGGTCGACGCTTAATCAGAGTATTGTCTTAATCGAATACAATCTACTTATTGGTGTCCATGTAAACGTAATCATTGACAAACAAAGTTGTTTTTACAGTTTTTTTTAACACACAAATGTGTTCTCTGAGCCTTATCTGTTAACAGTGAAACCACTGAAGTCACATGAAAACATTTTATTGTTTCTTTTTAGATTTATTTTTAGCCTTTTTGCCTTTATTAGATAGGACAGTATGGAGTCAGTAAGGCGAAGTGAGAGAGAGAGAGAGAGAGAGAGAGAGGGGAGGGGGGGGGGGTAGGGTTGGGAAATGTCCTTGAGCCAAGATTCGAACTCAGGACACCCCGATGTGCATATGCACCATATGTCAGCGCGCTAACCACTAGACTATTGCGCCAACATGAAAATATTTCATAAATATTTTTGGTTCCTTTTCTAGACATTTCTGGATCATTGCTGTCAGGGTAGGATGAGGAAGCTCTTAGATTTCATCTAAAATATTTTTGCTTGTGTTACAAAGATGAACAAAGGTCTTATGGGATTGAGGCATGATGGTGAGCAATTTATTAAAAAAAATAATTTTTGGGTGAACTGACCTTTTAGCATGAACTGCAAAGTTTATAAACTGGTTGATTAAAATGCTATTGCAGGACCAACAAAGTTGAAGATACAGGAATAAGTTTTAATCTCTTTACCTTATAGACCAGCATGAGAGCCCTGTGTCCTGGATTTCATGGTGTTCCCCATTGCTGGTTGATCCAAGCGCCCCGAGATCTACACTGCTCACCCTGGTCACCACAGTGCACTGTGAAGATGGGTCTATGGACCTGCGAGGGTTAATTTCCAACTCTGTCTTAAAGATCACATTTCCAGGGTCACTGGTAAAATCCTCAGTACATAGCTTGTCCAGTTCAGGCATGCTCAGCGCTTTTATCTCTCTTAATTTGGAGCGTGACAGACCCCCATGGGCGCGGGCATTGCGGGAGCGCAGCACTGGAGGTGTGTGTACAGTGGGCTGGTTCTGAGAGGTCTCATTTTTCATCTCCTTCATAACAGTCTCTGTGGTTTGGTTTGATGGAGTTGATTCACAGTTGGTGGCAGTTGAACTGGTGGACCAATTCTGTAGAGATGGAGTTGAGCTCAAATTGTCCACACAAGAGCTGAAACTCCTCCTCAACGAACGGCTGTCTATAGACTGACTGCTAACAGATCCAGCATACCCCGACAGTCTGCGATTTAAAGTTGGCTTAGAGTTAACAGCATAAAAGGGTATGTCTATACACTTTATAACAGATCGATCAAAACTGGCCAGGCTCTCAAAAGACTGAATTCTTTGACGAACTGAGAAAGGGTTTGTGTCTAGAGATCCACCAGCATCTGTAGAGCAGCTTCGGCGGTCTAGTCCTCTTAAATACAGCTTGGATTTGCTTGTTTTGAGATTAGAAGCAGCATCTTTATTAGTTGAGTTCCTAAGGAGACTTTCCTCCTGGCCATTGCAAAACACCTTTTCAGCTGTTTCATTTGCCTTATTATCACCATTCTGCTGGGCAGAACTAGATGAAGAGTTGACTGATTCTAATGGGATTGTGTGACTTCCTAAAGAGAAGTCTGAATTTGATTCCTTCCACTTGATAGAATCAACTGACAGTGAAGCTAAGCTTAAATGACTTGCATTCACCACTTCCTTGCGAGCCAGCACAGGTGTAGATGACGAAGACGATGAAAGTCGTACTTCAATGAAAGTTCTTTGAGTGTTGCCAACAGTGACTTCTGGTTTTGAAACCTGCTGCTTCAGATCCAGTGCATCCTCTTTCTTTAACGGTTTGAGTTCTTCTTTGGCAGTGTTGATGGGATTTACCTTAGAATTAGTGGAGACTGTTAATTGATTTTGGTCAGTTTTACAACAAGAAACCCTGCTTTTCTCAGAAGATCTGGTGGATTTAGGGCTACCAGTTGGTGTGGTTCTTTTGGAGTGGAGTTTAGGTGACTGACTTGGGGAGACGAGAGATTTTCTCTGTACTGGACTCTCTGCCCTGGGCGATCTAGACACTGGCTGTTCTTGGTCCTTGCATTTACTTTTAATACTTAGACCCTTGAGTTTAGAGGATGTGTTTGACTTTTTATCATCCACTTTGAGTCTACCTCTCAGCAGGGGTGAGACAGGGGAGTCATTAGATGATTTAGTTCCCAAAGATCTCACAGATGTAGCAGATTTACTCTGGTTCTGAGAAAACGTGGATTTCAAGTCCAGCGTGGAAAGAACTTTTTCTTTCTCTTTTGAAGCAAGTGCAAGAGAGGCCTGCCCACTACTTTTGCCATTGGCATAATGTGATGCATTGGGCTCTGACACAGTCAATTTCAGTGGCGCTTGCCCAGTGTTGAGTTTTTCTGCAGATCGAGATGCTTCAGAGAGCAGCCTAGCTGTCCTGTCTTGACTTCTTGGTGTGACGTGGCAGTTGTTTTGAGTAACAGGGGTATCTGTTGGTGTTTGACAGGTTTGAAAAGATTTTGACATAGTTTCACATTTTTCATCATCGCTGCAGTTTGACTGTGTTGTTTTAGACACACACACCGCCTCCTGCTGCGTAGGAGCATGTCCAATTTTCCCATTTAAAAGATCTTTGCCTGAATCTTCATGACAAATGGGATCTTGTGGATCTCTGTCTTGTGCTGAGACTGATGAAGGCTTGTGGAGATCTGTACTAGTCAATAATTTTGCTCCTGGCTGATCAACAGATTGCCTAGTGGCACAGCCATTTCCATCTGGCAGAGAACTTCCCTCTGATTGGCTGAATGCAGACTGACTGACAGTGCTGAAGCAAAGCTCAACTTCTTCTTCATCTGTGTCAGTGTCACGAGGACCCTCACTATGACCTTGAGACTTTTCTATTTTTACAGCGCTGTCTGTGGAGTCACTCTCAGAGTCACTATCCACCATACTGTACATACTAGGTTTATGTCCATCTCCTTTCTGTAATGGGACAATGCTCTCTCCCAGATTACTAAAGTTCCTTGAGTAACTATTTAAAAAGGTCTTTCCTAGAGGAAAATGGCAAGTACCGTTTCCCATATCTAATGCAGAAAAATCCAGAGGGTTTGGTTGTGATGGGGCTCCAGTTCCTCGGTCATCTTCTTTACTGTACTCTTCTGCACTTTGGTCTTTCACTTCGCTTTCTGCTGAGTTCAGTTCACTTACGACATCATCAATATTAGTGACAGGCATGCTGTGTGTTGTTGCTGCCTGTTTCACGTTTGCATTTTCTGATGAAGGGATTTGAGTTGTGTCCGTATGATTCCTTTCTTCTGGTGAAGCTCTAGATGCCTCCAGTTTAGATGAGCTCTCACAGCCAGAGGACATAATCAGGCTAGAAAGTCGATCTACAGCTGTGAATGTGAACAAAAATACAACATAGTTGCATATTATACAAATATTTGTAAATTATACAACACAGTTCAACATATATGCCAATTTTCATATCAATGACACACTGTAAAACCCAACAGTCAACTTTATCAAATGAAATGAGTGTAGTTAACTCACAATTTAGTGAAAGTTAATTTTACTCATATGAAGAGTTTTGAACTCAGCGTTGAAGGTAACAAGTAAATTAAATACCTCATTACTTCAACTTAAATGGAGTAAGTTCACAGTACTTTTATAGATTCCTTTTTTTCAACTCAAATGGTTTGTAGCAATCGGTTTCCTCAAACGGTTTGATTTGCCTTAACTTATTGGGTTTTACAGTTCTCGTTTGGTTTCGGTTCTCTTTATTTATTGTGTTTTACTGTGCTCAAATTGGTTCATTTACTCAAATGGACTAAGTTCACAGTACTCATTAGGATTAGTTTTTTAACTTAATTGGTTTGTTGCAATCGGTTCCTCAAATGGTTTGAGTTACCTTAACTTTTAGTGCAGGTAATTTAACAGCAAAAGAGTACTGCTGAACATGATGAATTGATGACCATACAAGTGCACTACTGTGGTCTGCTAGACAGGTTGCCTGCTTTATAAATCAACATTCCACTGGGAAACTATTCAGACTTAGCAAAATATTCCATTCTCACTCAAGTATGTGTATCGAATTAAGCTAAAAACAACAGAGCCATCCACCTGCAGTCCATTCCATTGTCTGATTTTTCACAGATTCAAAAATACTGTTCTGAATGTGTTGTTATTGAGTCTTATTTGAATCCAGAATTGTATTATTAAACACAGTTAGAACATTTAAGCCACAGCTAAAAGTCCCAAAGGCAATCCAAACAGAAAGAATTGTTGAATTGTTTGAGATCATGCAAAACTGATATCCTCATGGCATGTTTTCAGTGGCATTATTATGTTTTAGCTGAAGCAGACATCTTTGAATATTGCTTTTTACAATTAAACCGAAAAGTGCAATGTATACAAATTCCCCTGAACATGTCATGCATTGGCAGAGCATTTCACTGTGAGTAACTGAAATATGGTTAGTGTAGGAAGTAGAAGTGTGTGTTGCTCATGTTTACATAAATGTACATTTCAAGAGTTCACACTCAGAGGTTGCTTGGCACTATTAGCAGTTTGGTTTGCTATCCCGGGAGAGAACCCTGAGCTCAGAGATAATTAAGCCCAGGGCTCCCGCCAGGTCAATAAGTATGTAAGTTTATACGAGATCAGGTAGGTCTCGAGAGCTCCCCCTGATAAAAGGAGGAAAAGGAGAAGATAGGGTGAAAGGGGGGATTCTTCCAAAACGAAGATAAGGCAGTAGGGTGAAATCAATTTATTTATTGTAGGCTTGGATCAATCTGATTGAATTATTGCTGATTAAAGTTGAGAGACCAGCTGCGATCAATCATATCATGTGCTACTCTCGAAATTAGCTTGAAAAGTTCACAAAGATTTGATCTATCATATATAATGAACATGAAGGATCACATTTAAACAAAGTGACGGCAGGAAGACAGACAAGACAGACACAACAAATAAATGAATTAACTACTGTATATAAAAGTCATTTATTGAGGCTATTGCTCTGCATGATGAAATCTACCAATACCAAATGCTTTTAGATCAACTGAACAAAAGGACCATTTATGAATAGATTATTTCTTTGAATTTACATGTCAGAGCAATAACACCAAATCTAGATTCTACTTGACTAAAGGCCTCTAGGAAGCATTAGCGCTGTTACTCTACACATCTATAGTAGCTACGGTAGTAAAGTAATCAATAGTCACCATTGACAAATAGCCAGCAGCGTGCAGTTCCCTTTGAGCTGGTGAAGGGTACTGCCAGAAAGGGGAAGTCTGTAGTACTCCTATCTCTTTAAGGCAGCATGGGAAAAGACAGACTTATCTCTTTATTGCAGTGGCAACTCTACCTGTGCTAACAGTCTCTTGTGAAAGATAGAAAGGCCTGTTTATCCCACTAAATTGTGCTACACTGTTGATCAAATTTAGGAAAAGCTCTGAATCTGCTAGAGAACCACAGTTTGCAGGAGGGGAGGAGGGGATGTGGACAAAACTTTATAAAGCCATCTAGTGCAGTATGTTACTATACACAGCACAGCACTACAACTGATCATTGCAAATTCACATGTTGATATTGTTGAGTAGTTTGAGAGTGTTGCATAGGTTTGATTGGATTAGGGAAAATAGCTTTTAAGGTCATAATACCATGTTTTGAAGAACTGTTCCAAAAGATTTTTCAAGCCAATTACAAAGACTGACAATTCAATTCCAATAAAAGGAGACAACAATGATGCAAAAGTACCACAAAAGCTGTCCATATGACCAGTGCACTATACAAAGTAATTTCTTTGTGTGGAAGGTCATATTGGACCAGTTTTATGAATCTGTTTGTGTTTTATTGTGGTGAATTTGTGTCCTTTTTGTGTAAATGCATGGGAAAGAGTGACTTTAAAAATAGCCTTGTGTGTATCTAGCAAATAAAGGAAATACTTTGGGTTTGGGGCAACATGTGTTAAGTGAATACTGAGAGTTTTCATTTCTACTATCCTCTGGATCCTCCTTCTTTTGAAACATTAAAATGAGAAAGATCCATGACCAAAGCTATTATCAAATAAATTCCAAGAAGAGTAACTGAAATGCTGGCTGATACTCACCTGAGACAGGTTTCTTAATCTCTAAGGTCAATGTGATTGGCAGGTTGTGCATGAGGTCACAGATCTCCTGATAGGAGGATGTGCACACGGGGGTGTCACCAATTGTTACAATCTCGTCGCCAATGCTCATCTTCCCTGAGGCTTCCTGGTAACCAGATAGGAAGAAAATTGGTGAGATATATTTCTTAGATTTATTTCAGATATATCTTATCCATGCCTTTAAGCAAAGCTGGGTGTATTTTGATACTTGCACCAGCAGAGAGGAATTGCAGTTAACAGTTATGGTACCCTAAAATGTCCATTAAAAACTATTTTAGAACTTTTAAGAAATTAATACTTTAATGAAATACTACCCCAACTCCTTGTAAACTTTTGCCACTGAGCAAGTGTTTAGGGATAAGCAGAGGGAAAGAGTCTAACAAAACAAATACTATAGATATAGCTTGCACTTTATCTGTTAATCCAAATGTCAGTCATAAAACCTCCAATAGGATTTTCCCCCCTTAAATGAAAAATTAAAAGTAATGAATAGACAAATATTATTCAGTTTATAAATGATAAAATAATTGCAGTTTATAATTCTTGCAAAAGGTCTAACACAGTTCAGAGGTGGTGTAAATGCAATCCAAAAATGTTAACTGTAATTACAAAATAGCAAAGCTACTACAAAATTTTGTACAATGATATTTCATTAATATTTAATAAAATGCAATTGACAAAAATCTTAAATAAACATTTTAATGTTTATTAGGTGTTTTCAAATAAGCAGCCAACAGTAACTGAGTTGAAGTCAAAATTATTAGCCACGGTTTTATTTTTTTTCTTTTAAAAATATTTCCCTAATTATGTTTACAGGGCATCGAAACTTTCACAGTATGTCTGATAACATTTTTTCTTCTGGAGAAAGTCTTACTTGTTTTTTTTTTTGGCTAGAATAAAAGCAGTTATTATTTTATTAAACACCATTTAAAGGACAATATTATTAGCCTCTTTAAGCAAATCTTTTTTTCAATAGTCTACAGAACAAACCATCGTTATACAATGTGTTTTAGAGCTGAACCACTGAAGTCGCATGGAATGTTAAGTTTTTGGCTCCTTTTCAAGAAAATTGCTGTCTATAGAGAATTAGGGAATTCTCAGATATCATCTTAAATGTCTTAATCTGTGCTCTAAAGATAAATGAAGGTCTCAGGGAGATGGAATGACATGAGGGCGAGTAATTTCTAACAGAATTATCATTTTTGGGTAAAATAATCCGTTAACACCATGTGTAAACGGCACTGGATGCAGCCTCGGTTGTTAATAAATCAAATCCCACCCCAAATTCCAACCTACCCTTTCAGCTACACCTCCTGGTCTCAGTCCAGTGACCAACACTTTAAGCGGAGCAGACTTAATCTCCAGATCCAGACCAAAAGACTCTGTCTCACCGCGCTGGAGCACTATTGTCTCAATGGTACAGACCCCTGCAAGCTCACTAGATTCCCCTTTCTTGCAGTGCATCATTCTGCAGGGTGGCCGTGTGCAGTTTTGTGTAACCTGAGCAGGGTTTGCTGGGAATAAAGCTGGATCTTCCCCCTTGGTTCTTTGTGGAGGGTTTGGACACTCAATGCTCATCATGCTCTTGACACGAGTCACAGCTTTGTGCTCCAGCTTGGGTGAGCGTTTCACCTCCTGCCCTTCTCGATGGGGCTCTTTTTTCACCCCCAGGTTTGTGGCTTCGACACAGTGAATGGGCATGAAGGGAGATTCGGCAGATGACAGACCGGTAGTTCCTTCCTCAGATTCAATGGAGCTGCCATAGAAAGGAGTAGTCGGCTCACTGCTGATCTGTCTGTGGCTCTCACTGCCGTCCTGGCTTTCATCGTCCACCTCTAGAGATGATGTGGCTATAACAATACCAGAATCCTCCTCTTGGTGCTGGTGGCCGTCTGAGACCCCACGGAGAAGGCGACGGAAGGGGCCGTTGTCGTCTTCAAGTCCGGTCTCGTCATCGCTGGGCTCGTCCTCATAGCAGATAACCCGCCGCTGGCGAAGAAGTGGGCTGCGAACAGAGCTCGGACTGCTTCCCACACTGGCCTGCTGGGCTGTTTCTGCAGTACGACCAGTGCCACCTGAGGCTTTACAACATTCAGGGGTTGTGGGACTACTGCCTGAACCTCTATAGGAACCATCACGGTAGACTATATGAGAAGAGGACAGAAAAACTGTGACTGTGACGAACTGCATTAAATCTATACAATGAGAGAATGAATGTGACACTTTAGATTCAGAAATTCTACCATGCGGCTGAGGTGCTGCTGATTCCTCCATGGACGTATTGCAGCTCCTGCTACTGTGCAACATGTCGTCATCACTGGACCCCATTGCCATGGTCTCCGAGAGGGAAGACTGGCTGGGTACATCGTGAACCGTGAAATACTGAGAGAGCTCTGCCTCTGAACTCAATGAGCCTTGCTGCAGGGACAGATGGAGACATGAAATCAAATCTTTGGGGAAATCAAATTTAAAGTTTAATCTCCACTTAGTTTAAAGATTTAGAAGAGTTTTAGGTAAGGTTTTGAATTGTCAGGGTACCACCCTGCAAAAGAGTAGGGTGACAGCTTTATATTTGCATTTGTTGTTTCACGCAGTGATCTATAATTGTGCTAATGCTATTCAGAGATCAGTCTGAGTCAAAATTGAGGATTAATAAAGTACCAGTTGCTATTAAACATTAATTATACAGGACTTTGATTGTCCAAATGAGAAGACTAAGATTAGTTGACTACAAGAGTAATTTGTGTTCTAGACAAGTTTAATTCCCAAAGCAATTCAAATGAAAGTGATTTAGTATCATTGGTTCAAAGTCATTTTGGTCTTTGGTTCCATTTGCCTAAATTAAGTTCAAAAAACGCCATTCAAATAAAGGGAAATTTGTGTCAAATCATTATTAAATTACGTTACACCAATGATTTTTTTGAGAGTGCACTACAATACAAACAAAAGTACACAAAAAAACGTCACCACATTAGATACAAAATGACAGCAAACCTTGACAGCAAGTTTCAGCTGGAGTCATTTGCTTTTCATTAATGTTTGATAAAGTTTATTATCTCTGACAAGCTCAGCTCTCAGTAGACAAAAGCCTCTAGTTTACCCTGCTGGCTGGCTCTAGGAATCGCTTCATGGTCCAGCTGAGAGCAGGATTACCCTCGCCCTGCTTGACTTTGACTGTGGGAGATGGACTCTTGGACGGCAGGCCTGTGAAGAAGAGCACAAAGGAAAATGATGTTCATTTTTCTTCTGCTTGGAAAGGATCTGAGTTACAAATCACTGTGTTCTGGGTAACTAATAATCTCCAGCTACATCAGAACGTCAAAACTAATATTTGAAAACTGAACATGAAGTCCAAAACAGCATAAGCCAAATTTAAAACAGAGCTTTTGGGATTTTTAACGGATAGTTCAGCCCCCTGATTAATAGTTCAGTTGATTAAACCAGGATAGTTTGGTTTAATCAAAATTAAGTGGTCACAAACCACACAAAAGGAGATATTCTGAAGAATGTAGTAAACTAGAAGCCCTTGATATGTATAGTAAGATAGAAATGACGATGGCTGTCCAGCAATTTTCAATGCATCTTTTTTGTGTTGAACAGAAAGATAAAACTCATGAAGGTTTGGAATGTGTAAGGGTAGTAAATTGTGCCATAAAGGATTTCATTTTGGGGTGAACAATCCTTTTAAAAATATACATATTTTTAAGGAAAAATCTATAAACTAAGCTATAAAGCTTTAAAACCCCTAAGAAACAGTGACCCTAATCAGACCAAGACAAAACATGCATTTTACCGAGTGTGTGAGAAGAATGACTATCTCGATGTGTGGAACGAGTGATCACTTCATCCATCTCCTGTTCAGACACCTAAAGGTGAGAGAGGATCATTCATTAAATAAAATACTCAGCCCCTCAATCCCATGGTGTACGAACAACACTACAATATTCTGAGCCTAATATAGCTTAATATGATACAAATATCACGGAGAACACATTAATCCTTTGTCTATCTTAAATAACAAAATACATTTTCTGAACACAAGGTGGCACTATGATTCAAGAAGAATTATCTGCGTCATAAATCTGCCTAATTAAACTCAAAATAAACCTAATGCATGCATTGACTGTAAGTCAATTCCATCTCAATAACACTATTTGAAAATTTTCAAATAATAACAAAAACAATTAAAACAAATTAAAATAAAAACACAAATGATTATAATTTTACATTTTACATCAAAAATCAATAATTACATTTCAACTAGTAAACTCTTTGCCCTAGTTGTTTGACAGGCACTCTTTGAAAACTAATTCCCTATTTGTGTTTGAAAAATCTGTACGGTATAAAGTAAGATCAGATTGCACCAGATCTATTTCAGTTGACTTTTATTGTTTACTTCAATCCCAGCCTTTCTCAGCTGAAAAGAAACAATAAAACATCAAATAATAGAAGAACCACAAAAACATCCTGAGCACAAAAAAGGAAGCTTCACACTACATGCACCTGTCACAAACATGTTTAAAACAGTTATCTTTAACAAAAACTACACCCAGACTCCACTCAAATCTAGGAACATATGACTCACAAGCAGAAAAAAAAAAAAAGATTTACAGTGCAAATCCAACCAGTTGTTTGGTAAACAAGGCTGCAGCATATCTTTCATAAATCAGCCATTAAATGACTTATATATAACTTTACAAATTGCATTGTGCATAAATCCTCTAAATATTAGCATATTATTCAATAAAATCTGAATTTACATACTTTATTTACTCATTATTTACATGAGTATTTTAATAGATTGACTTGTGGACTCAAACATCTGCAGTTTCTGTAAAATTTGGATTATATTTACAATATTTCACAAATGCTGTTTAATGGAGAGAATATTATTAACGCATTTAAACTACTAACTACACCTTGCTAGTGCCGGGTTGGACCCCCATTTGCCATATATGCCTTAATTCTTCGTGGCATAGATTCAACAAGGTACTGGAAATATTTCTTACAGATTTTGCTCCATATTGACGAGATAGACTGCAAATTTTAGATGGTAGATTTAACTACCTTAGAGTTAAAATTAACACTCCCTCAGAGTTTATATGGGAACCACTATAAAAGTGTTATCATCATCAACACTGAGAGAGTGTTAAGTAGCAAACTCTTATAGTGCAAAATATCGGTTCAATTTACAAAAAAAAAAAAAAAACCACCAGCTGTGGTTGCCAGAGTTTTTCGGTGAAAAATATGGAAGTTTTATAGAAATGTATTAATTTGTGGAAAATAACCGTATTTCATGAACTGATGCAATGTTCAGTTTACAAAATCATAGCTTAGTGCACAAAAATGTAAAGTCATTAGATGCAATGATGTGTTCATGTGTGATTGCAATTAACGAACAGATTTTCACTGCATTAGTAACTACACAGTTACCTTTAAACAAAAGAAGATGCAGCATAACATCAAATACCCTCAGTTCATCTTGGACTTGAACACAGACACTACTATCCTCCACAATGGTGACACAAAAAACGTTTTGCATTTTTTTTTCCTTTTTTAATTTTACGGAAAAATACCGGCAGCTGTGGTTGCCAGTAATCTGCTGTTTTTAACATTTTACATTCATAAATTCAGATTACAGTATATTTCTGTTAAAAACACATTCCACAGTCTGTATTTTTTATCGAACTATAGCATCACACAGTTGCTGCAGATTCTCAGCTGCACATTCATGATGCAAATCCCCTGTTCCATCACATCTCAAAGGTGCTCTATTAGATGAAGATCTGGTGACTGTTGAGGCCATTTGAGTACAGTGAACTCATAGTCATATTCAAGAAACCAGTCTGAGATGATTTGCGCTTTATGACATGGCGCGTTATCTTGCTGGAAGTAGCCATCAAAAGATTGGTACACTGTGGTCATAAAGGGATAGACACCAAGTCCTATGCCAAAAAATATCCCCCACACCATTAAACCACCACCACTTGTTGATACAAGACAGGATGGATCCATGCTTTCATGTTGTTGAAACAAGATTCTGACCCTACTATCTGAATATGGCAGCACAAATCAAGACTCATCAGACCAGGCAACGTTTTTCCAATCTTCTATTGTCCAATCTTGGTGACCCTGTGCGAATTGGAGCCTCAGTTTCCTGTTCTTAGCTGACAGGAATGGCACCCAGTGTGATCTTCTGCTGCTGTAGCCCATCTGCCTCAAGGTTCAACATGTTGTGTGTTCAGAGATGCTCTTCTGCATACCTCAGCTGTAGCGAGTGGTTATTTGAGGTACTGTTGCCTTACTATCAGCTTGAACCAGTCTGGCCATTCTCCTCTGATCTCTGGCATCAACAAGGCATTTGCGCCCACAGAACTGCTGCTCACTGGATGTTTTCTCTTTTTCCAAATATTCTCTGTAAACCCTAGAGATGGCTGTGCGTAAAAATCTCAGTAGATAAGCAGTTTCTGAAATACTCAGACCAGTATTTCATTATACACATTATAAATAGATATAATAGATAGATATTATAAATGTACCCAATATAGTGGTCGCTGAGTGTATAAGCGATTTAGGTTAATAAGGCAAAAAATATCATAGGAAACACAGTGAAACCCTCCTTGCTCTATTAAACAACACTTGTGAAATGTTTGAAAAGGAATTCAAATTTCACAGGAGGGATAATAATTTTTCCCTCAACTGTATAAGTAGACATACGGTCAGTACCTCAGTGTGAAAGACTAACATTCTCATGTCACATGCTAAGTGTGAGGCTAGTCCTAACATCGTTCTGCTCACATTAGTGCAGGCTCTCATTTCTCAGGCCAAGTGAACAGTCAGCATATTCTAACCACCAAAACCTCCCGCTGTACCCCACCCTGGTGCACATTTCTCAACATCTTGAATCACTAGGTGGATGGAAACCAAGTTGCTCGAGCAGAAGGGGGAGAGGAATGTTGTTTACTTTTTTGTCGGGCTTCAATGATTCATGCTAGGAGCAAATTACAGCTTAACAGGTGGATGGTTATTTTTTTTTATTTCCACTTGCAGCAGTCTGTCAGAGGAAGGGCCCTTGTGACTGCAAGAGTGTGACCACATCACCACACTCATAGATGCGGTCTATTTATTCATAAATGAAAACAAGTTCAGAAACTAGAGGGCGTTTGTGTTGCTTTATTAATATTTTCTATGGGCATCAAATATTTACTTCATTTGACCCTAAAGAATCTGTACCCTTTGAAAAAGACTATTAATTAGGGTAAGTTTGCAAGCTTGTTAATCTGAGTAAGATTGTATATGCAGTCATTTTTTGAGGAGATGCCATAGTGTCTGTGTTTGGCTCTTACTTTAGGGTTTGGATGGCGGCTGATGATAAGGCTGACCGGGCCTGGTCCACATTCACTCAGGATGGCATAGGCTTCACTTAATGCCGCGTGTCTCAGGCTCACAGAATCCACTTCTAGAAGCTGGTCTCCTCGGCTAATGCATAACATACACTGATTAGTCACTTTAATCAAAGATTTGATCAAAAATATAACCAGTCTCCTTAATAAAAGAGTACAAAACCTAAATATCTCTCTTTCAAAAGGGAGCTATTATGCAAAAAACACTTTTATAAGGGGCTGGCTTAACATAGTTGTGTTGCAACAGTGTGTGAATTTGAGCAGCTTCTCATAGTAAAAATTTATTTATTTTATTTTTTATAATCACACTTGATAAAAACAGAAACACTTTGAATGACTTTCCCCCTTTGTACGTGTCATCAGAAAGAGAAAGCCCCGCCCATTAGTGACAATCTCTCCCTCATTGGCTAAGAATGTTAGTCATTTTGTATCTGCCATTATGCTTATACACAGGCATTTGTAGCTCCGCCCTTTTTTGAGAACAGCACAATCTCATTTAAATTTAAAGCAACAGTCACCAAAATGTGTTTAAACATTAGATGAGTTAGTACCAAAGCCAAAACTAGTTTAACAAAATAACAATATCACAGAGAAAAAGGATGTACACAACAACGAATGTGTTAGGGAATAATATTAGATCAAATCCTAATAGGAAAATTAAAGAGAGCCAAAAAAATATAACATTTATGTAAGATGTTTGTATAAGATGTTTGGTAATAACACTCTTATTTTAATCAATATAACTGTTTATTGAATCTGTTTTGTTTAAACGCACCAACATATATTTTTGATGTTCAATGAGAAATGGATGAAAATCTTATTTTTCAAATTGGATGTACTCATTCATGCAGTGCACTGTACATTTATAGCTTGGGGCTGCTGAATGCCTGATTCTGGTTGGATTATACACCTTCTACGGCGTTTATTTTTCAGGAATTGCACTGCTAAAGAAGACTGATTTTGAAAGTATTAGTTTCATATCACTTCTCCAAATTATTATAGTCATTACAGCCCATAACAGCAAGAGATTCAAAACGCAAATTGACTAACTGACTTGAGTTCACTGAATTAAACCCAAGGTAATGGGTAAATGAATATTAGCAATTTGAGGGACCATTATTTTAGAATAAATCAACTCCACATAAAGGAATATTATCAAGCTGAGGGTGCATTATTTTAGAATAATTCAACAGCTTGTCATTAATTATTCCTTAAACAGGCAAGCTAAATGCAATTTTATAATAGAAAAAATAGAAACCATTACAGTTTCATATCACTTCTACAAATTACTATATTATTTCAAACGCCATTACAGCCTACAACAGCAATATAATTAAAACTCACATTGATTAACAGACTTCAGGTCATTAAATTACGAAACTTTTTTGTTTGTCTATTTTTTATGGGACAAAGGTATGATTACATAACAGTACATTAACAGCTGAACAAATTTGCAGTATTTATTTGTTTAATAAATAAATGTATTAACATATTAAAATTCTAACACCAAAAATAAGCATTTAACGGATCAAAAGTGACCAAAATCTTTTGTAAATTGCTAAAAATCTTTGCTTTTCAAATAAATAAAGGAGTTTCTGAAAGAAAGTAAGTAAAAATAAAAAAAAAACTCAGAAGCACAAATGTTTTTGGAGCACCAAGCTAGTATATTAGTATATTAGAATAATATGAAATAATATGGAATAATGTGGCATTCTGAAGAATCATATCACAACGAACACACACACACACACACACACACACACACACACACACACACACACACACACACACACACACACACACACACACACACACACACACACACACACACACACACACACACACATATATATATATATTATACTCTTCTTTTTTTTTTTTACCAAATAAATGCAGCTTTGGCGAGCATTATGGATTAATGGAATATACCGTTAGTATCATCCGATATTTCTATTCTTTATTTGTCTTTATTTTCTATTATATCTCTATTATATCTTCATTTTTATATTTTTAAAAGCTGCGGGTGGCATAATCACTCACAAATATTTTTAGTCCACTCAATCTTAATTATTTAACAGATTTTTTAGATTTATATTGAATAAGCACATCCATATGATAATATATATATATATATTACCGTTGATATATGTGGTCCAGGGGTATTTTAAGTGTCAACCCAATTGCATTTGTTGTAAAAATAGACGTGTCTGAAAGTATATTGCTCCCTTATCATTCTCTTCAGACAGCTGCAAGCACTTTCACAACTAGACCTAGCATTCAGAACCTCAATCTCCTGCCATAAAGACCCCATTCATGTGTTTCTGGCTCATGCTGCACATTCTTTCTCAGCCTGCGAGGTGTTTCATCTAAACAGGAGCAAACGCACACACAAACCCCAGCAAATCACAAACAAACAAGTCAGGCTTATTGGATATTTTATAGTTTAGAGAAAAGAATCTGCTGCAAACACGTGTACAGATGCACTGTAGGCTCAGTAGGGAAAATCTAGACTATGCGATTGTTTTCCCTTGTGAGGTCTCATTTCTGCCGCTCCCTTCCTTAATTAATTGTAAGTGAAGATTTTAAGATGACTGCTCAGAGGGTCCAGTGTCTGCTAGAGCAGCTAAACTAGCACCATTCACTCTTAAATACATGAAACATTAGCACATTTTCTGCATTAGCCAAACAGGAACCTTTTTTTTCTTAGAAATGTTTGGTCAATTTGGTTAATTTTTTTTTTTTAGAAATGTGACGCATGCTTTTTTCTCAGAAATGCACCTGCCTGTGTGCTTTGAGTAAATCTTTCCACTGATTAATCACTCTTAAACATTGACTAACTGAGCATTAATGAGAAATTCTGAATATTAATTTGCCATTAAGTTACTGTACATGTTCATTATATAACCAAGAAAGTGTACCTGAGTCTGCCGTCCATTTTAGCAACAGAACCTGGAGCCAAACTGTGGATGTAGATCCCAGGAGCACTGTTTTCCAGTGTTAGACAGCAGGCACCAATGCCTAGTCCCACGCCTGGCTCTGAAACACAAAAAACAAATGATTTACTTTACAATTTTAGAGTCAGATTTTTGCTGTTTATCCTGGTTAAGGGTATTTTAGATGGTATGACACAACGGTGGTTTCTCAGACAACTTCTGAGGTGAGATGTTTACCATCTGAACCTGAAGGAAATCATGTCTGCTGTCTTTTTAAAAGACCTATACCTTTAGTTTAATAATGCATAGACCCTAAAGTAAAATACTTCATGTCAAAGAAATATGTGGTGTCTCTGAACTGAATAAATTAGCAGAACTGAAATAATGAGAAAGCTGCTTGGAGGGTCTATTTATTAGCTTGACAGTCCAAGAATAACAGTTTTCATTTTGGCAGGATGGTTTATTTGGACACATAATGAGCACAAGGCTTCAACACAGATTCATCTTGATGGTGCGTGTCTAAGATAAAAAAACAACAACTTTAAATGTCATTTAAAAAATGCAAAAAAAAAAATGTATACATGAATTTCAGGTGGGAAAAGTGTGTTTTGATAACTTTGGAGATGATGGGGAAATTAAAATGTGATTTATGTTTAATTGTTAATACTGTGTTAGTCAGAATATTGAAAAGTAGAGGTAAAAGTTACACAAAGCAAACATACTGCAAACAAAATAGTAAAACTACTTCTTAAGTGGTGCAACGTCATATAGAATGTTTAACATAAAATACCATTTAAAAAGTTGGGGCAGATAGAATAGCCTCTTAAGCTCACCAAGGCGCCATTTATTTAATCAAAAATATATGTAAAAACAGTAATTTTGAGAAATATTATTGTATTTTTTAATACCTGTTTTCTATTTTAAATATTTTATATTTTAATTTATTCCTGTGAGAGCAAAATAGATTTGTTATGTGTTTCACCAGTGTTAAATCAATCAAATAAGATGATTTGGTGATTTTTTTTTTGCTCAATAAACACTTATTTTTAATATCGATGTGGGAAAAAAGTTTTGTGGAAAACATTTATTCAAGATTTTTTACAAAACAAAATACAAATCTCTTCCATGAAACTCTGTGCACGCAGGCTAATAGGTCACACCCAATCTGTTCCTACTACATCATTAATTACATGGTGCAGGATATTTGTTACTGTCAGCCAATGAGTTTGGTCCACAAGCATTTTAAATGCTCACTGTTGCTTTATGCTAGCAATGTGCAGCACATTTTTCGGAGACCCTCCTCCACCCCAGTTCCACCTGTGTTAAGATCTGCTATGGGGCTTACACATACAGTTGAAGTCAGAATTATTAGCCCACCTTTGATTTTTTTTCTTCTGGAGAAAGTCTTATTTGCTTTATTTATTTTGGCTAGAATAAAAGCTGTTTTAAATTTTTAGAAAACCATTTTAAGGTAAAAACTATTAGCCCCTTTAAGCTATATTTGTTGATAGTCTACAGAACTATTGTTGAATAAAAAAATATATCTATAAAATATTGTATATATATATATATATATATATATATATATATATATATATATATATATATATATATATATATATATATATATATATATATATATATAAAATATAATAACTAATAACCTACCTAATTACTCTGTACAACCTACTTAACCTAATTAACCAAGTTAAACATATAAATGTCACTTTAGGCTGTATTGAAGCGTCTTGAACAATATCTAATAAAATATTATTTACTGTCATCATAGTAAAGATAAAATAAATCAGTTATTAGAAATTAGTTATTAAAACTATTATGTTTAGAAATGTGTTGAAAAAATCTTCTCTCTGTTAAACAGAAATTGGGGAAAAAACATACAGAGGGGCTTCAACTGCATATTATGTTTATAGCAGAAGTGTGTTAAATTCTCAGAAGTTGTGGTACTTGCTCTTCCATAATAATCAAAGCAGCAGCAGCACCATAGCAGGTCTATGCCTGCAAGACCAAACACATGAACATTGCCATTATAATATATATATATATATATATATATATATATATATATATATATATATATATATATATATATATATATATATATATATATATATATATATATATATATATGTATGTATGTATGTATGTATTACCATACTAAATCTCTCCGAGATTTCTCATGACAGAAAGAATAATCCAGAATACTGAATAATCAATAACACAGTATATAAAAATATAGAAAACAAATAGCAAAAACCTCTATTCCTAAAATTTTGACCATTAATGCACATATCTGCAACCAACTACATTTTTTTGCAAGATTATATGACTGTACCTTTGTTCAATGTAACCTCCATGATAATGCGATCTTTGGGACCAGGCCCTTTACGAGAGTCCCCCTCATCAAAGCTTTGAGGAACTGGAGTCCCACCACTGGCATTAGAGTTTGGAGAACTGGATCTGCTGAGCAGGGTGGGTGTGGGACATGGTGTAAGACTGGGACTTCTCAGGCGGGTCCGTACTGTTAGAGTAACTACACCTTTCTTAAGTTGCTAAAAAGCCAAGAAAACAACACCCATTAGACATTGGATAATTACAAACATCTATGAAAACCACTGATTATCGTTATCTTTAAATGATGGCAAAAGTCATTCAAAGTAATGGGCATGCACTGAAATTTCAATCTTTACAGTGGGTGGACTTTGAGGGTGACTGTGGAGTTTACCTTAAAGGTCTGAATGGCCTGCTGGTGAGTGAGGCCTTGGAGAGACTCTCCATTCACCTCTAATATCTCATCACCTGAAAGCCAGAAGAAGAAAGACGATGCAAGATAAAAGCCACAATTGCTCATTCCACATGGTTTCAACTGCTTTGAAGTCTATTGTTCCAAGTGCATTAGAGTGACTTTTTTATGATCAGGATTGTCCATCTACCTTCTTTCAGTCTCCCGTCTGCTGCAGCTGCTCCATTGGGGAAAATGGTTTTGACAAATATACCCATTCTTCCCCTGGCTGAATCCTGTCCACCGACAATACTGAAGCCGAGACCCTGGACACATTAAAAAGTACGCAAGTTTATAAATTATATCTGAGAGGTATAATTACATTATTATAATTACAATATTTTAACATAGTAATTACATCCAAGATAAAAGTTTGTAATGTACATGTGTTCTGTGTATATTTATGCGTACAACTATAAATAAACATTTACATTTATATATATCTTACATTTACAATGTAACTACAGAGTAAATACAATGTAATGACACAGTAACTACATACAAGATTAAAGGTTGTAATTATTACATACATCTGTGCTGTGTACATTTAAGCATAAAATATAAATACACTACATGAAATAAACAAAAACACATTAATAATTATTATCTGGGATGTAATAACAATTTAATAGCAATGTACTTACGTTCAAGATTATAGTTTGTCATTACATTACATGTGTATTATGTATATTTTCTCAAATAACTAAATACACAAATACAGTACACGAAATATACTAAGAAACATTTACGTTGATAAATAAAGCCTAAAACTGAAAAAGTGTGCGTGAATGTGATGATTTAGAAGCAGATTTTTGTCATTGGGATGAAATTTTACATTTTACATTGATAATAAAGAAACAATATTCTTCCTAATTTTATGTGGTTCTGCATTATTTAGTTGACTTTGATTTTGTGGTTCTTTTTGGTCTTTCCCGCTGTCAATGGAGCAATCCGGCGAAATGACAAAGAAAGCTGATCCTGATTGGCCATCATGCGTGCATTCGAAATGCTGATTGGCTCACAGAAAGAACCTTATTGAGCCAAGCTAGTGTTCAACTTTGTAGATAAAACCTTTTTTAGTTTTTAAAATAAAAAGTCTTAAAATGTAAGCAACTTGCAAAAAAAAATATCACATAATGTAAATAAATTGTCGTTAAACAAGAATATGTGAATAACTCAATTTTGACAAAAATTACCTTATAATAAACCTTTTAATTCTAGGGTGACGACTTATACTCCTTTTTAGCCTCCCTGCTTCTTAAAATAACAGTCCCACATACACAGTTTGTGTAATACAAGCTTAAATAAAATTGAAAATAAAGAAAAAAAGAGATTGAATCTCCAATGAATAAAAAACATCAACATAATTAAAGCAGTTTGCATTTAAAATGCTCTGTACAGTATGTGAGCTCTCATGGTGACAGTGTGTATTGTCCTGTGCACATGGCCTCCTCACCTTTCCTTGTCCTTTCATCAGTACAATGTTGGAGATTATGGATGGCTGTGCCAGTCGCCATGGAGACTCCACTTGAACAGTGCTCAGGGAACGAGCCGATTTCTTCACGATTTGATATTCCTGAAGAGGATTACAAGAGAGGCTATGAATAAACAATGAGATGATAAAATCAGCATTGTTTTTTATTGTGTTCAACTGTGAGTAAATGAGCAGCTGTCTTAGTAACTCGTACCTTTGTACTGCATCACATTGGATGAAAGCAACAGCTAAATGACAATAAACGATACAGCACTACCATTACTTTGAAGAGAAATAACAAATTAAGGATTTTGCTTTGGATGGGTGTAGAGATACATCCAAGTCACAATTTGACATGTGGTCATACAATAAGACAAAATAAAGAAAAAAACGTATAATGGTGTTTTTAGAATAATTATAACTTAAAACTGTTAAATAAAATTTGTGTTTTATCTTGATTAAAATGTTACATTTTGTCTAGACTTGTGACAGGGGACTTAAATAGACTTGAACTTCTGTTTTCTGGGGCAATAGCTATGTTTCCATCCACCCATTGTTTGCACATTTTGGATATGCACATAAAAACTAGTTAATGGAAATGCCAATACGCATATCAATTTTGAAAATGTGCATAACTGAGTAGGATAAACTTTTTACTCTATAAAAAAAGATGTGCATAAACTGCGATGTAACAAATTACTTTTAACAGAAAAAAATCCAGCATGCACATTAAAAAAGTCATATGATTTTTTTATAAGAGATCATGTGATGATACAAATGTATGTGAATGGACCAATTCAGCATTAGTGTTGTTATTTTATTAATTACCTTCAGAATTGTCAAGAGCATCTGTGTCTCACGCATTCAACCGCCAAACCACGCATTCATTGCATGTTAGCATTTGTCTTCTGAGGTGCAAGTCATTTATTAAAAAAGAAAAAGATTGATGCAGCTTCTTCTACCAAATTCAATTTTTGCAGCTTCTCCTACCAAATTACACTTTTCCTGTTTATATTTGGTGCCAGTTAATCAGGGGGTGAAAATTTTGTTCTCTTTGACTAACTGGAGGGAATTGCTGCTTTATTCGCATGTCTTATATGCGATATTCCAGCTTTGCGCATAAATTTAATTTGCATCTTTGGATGAAAAAATAGCTAAAGATCACATCAGAACACAAATGATATAGATTGTGAGGCTTAATAATGAACTATCTTAGACATACAGTACATGTTTGGCCTCATTATGATTAACTACATATAAATGAGCCTTTTGCACTGGTAAAGTCAGACATTTGGCATTATTAGATTCATCCTATCAATATCAAACATGTTTAATGTTATATCCAGGATTTTCAGTAGCTTTGGCTTTTAGCAGCGACATTTGCATTACACTGGACTCAACTAAATTAATATTCAACTGTGACAACCGAACTGAAGGGATTTTAATCAACTTGTAGAACTTCATCTATGTTAAACTGCTTTGAACAATCTACATTGTAAAAGCCCTATAGAAATAAGGATGAATTAAATTGAAAGAGATGAGTAAGAAATTAGTCAATACCGTACAAAACTGTAACTGTACATTATGCCAAACTAACAGAGACTAACAATTGAACAAAACATAAAGGGATGCAACTAGGGATGCAACGAATAACTGATTTCACTATTAACTGTGCTTTTTTTCATCACGGTTTATAAATGTAAAGACTTCAACACCGCAATTCTGTATGGAACAAATCTGCGACAACTAAAAGTCATGCTAACTGTGCGCTAGTTTAAAGTTCCAAGCTTGTACACTGAGACTGGATTAACTATGGCTGGCTAAGGCTATTAACTAAGGGTCGTTCACATGTCGCGTCTTTCACAACGCACACATGCTTTCCAGGTGCACCTAGTTAAAAGAATGGCGCGAGCGCACAGTGAGTCACGTGACAAGAACTGACCGCTTAGCTTCATGCTTTGTATGGAATTTACACATTTCTACTCCAAAAGATAAAAATATTATACAAAAGGAAAATACCAAACCCTTTTGTAATATAGTTGATCAAAAATGCCTTTCATACAGAGGTTCAGCAGCCATTGATTACATTTTTCTCCTTAAAAGTATAATACTTCGCCAATATGACGCTAAGATTTACAGTAGACAAATACTATTTTGTATTTATTCTTATTTATTTATTCATTGTTGTGTCATTTATTTTTAGTGTAAAATTATTACTTATGATTCAAGAGTTCACACTTAGATAATGCTTGACTATTTTAGCAGGTTTGGCATGCTGTCCCAGGAGAGAACCCTGAGCTCAGAGATAGATGAGCCCAAGGCTCCCACCTGGTCAATAAGCATTAGGATACGGGATACAAGATCAGGTAGTTCTCGATAACTTCCCAAGAAAAGACCGCCAACTGCGCCAGTTTGTACGTAGTAGGTGCTTGTGACTTTAACTTTTGTTGCATGTTTTTGAGACTGTGGGAGGAAACTGGAGTATCCGGGGAAAACCCACGCGAACACGGGGAGAACATGCAAACTCAGCACAGAGAGTGTCGACTGGCTCAGCTAGCATTTGAATCAACACCCCCTTGCTGTTGGGCTACGGTGCTAGCCACCTAGCCACTGTGTCGCCCGAACTTAGCATTGAGGAGGAGGGAGAAGGGATAGATTACGGGGGTTTCCAAAACAAAGATGAGGATTTAAGTTTAGGCTGGATATTTAAATCAAATTTGGAATGATCAGATTGGCTAGTTGGTGATTAGTAATAGGGATCAGCTGTAGTCAATCATATAATTTGCTCCTCTCGAAATTAGTTCGTGAAAGTTCACTTATATGACAAAAACATTTTTTTACTTGTTTTAAAGCTCAAAGAGAAATTGACTTGTTTTTTTAAAGATTATTTTGTGCTGTACTATTTGTGTTTATTCCTCAGACAATGATTGTACAAACAAAATCAATAATCGTTGCATCCCTAGTTTAAATTAAGGTTTAAACCATTCACACATCTGTTAAATTACCTTTGACCAGTGCCGTAATTAGTATACCTAACTAGCATAAGAATGACAGGACAAATCGTCTTTAAAGTGGTCATGCCACATAATAATTTTCATTTCAGCCAACAAAACACACTGAACTGAAATCAGGTATTATAGACTGTGAGTATAAGAATACTGTCTTAAATGACAAATGATAAATGAATAAACTGAATACTGTAGTGACCTGTCGGATTCCAACTGTATCCAGCTGCTGTGGGAGGGAATGTTTGCGTCCTCCTCGCGTCGGCTTTTCAGCTACATCACTTCCTGTATCACCGTTTTCCACTATGAGCTCATCGTCTTCACCAACTGACTCCAGACGGCTTCCTCCACCTAGTCAGAATGATATCAAGACATTAGCTTTAAATGAAAACATATATTTATTTTCTCAGTGGAATAAAGTACACATGTCTGAATGCCTCCACTAATTATTAAGCATAGTTTTAAAATAAAATGCCAGATACCCATCCATCAGAATCATTTCAGTATTTCCTGATCTGGTAGAAAAATCTATCATAAGGACGTTAGAATTGGTGGATCCACCCTTGGCCATAATCCAGTACAGTTTAATCTCATTACACAGTTTTAATGGTCAGCAGTGTTGTGATGTGATACAGCTGGACACGTCTGACCTTGGGATCTGCTGCGGAACTTCATTGGTGTGGGGCTTCGGCAACATCCTTTGGGACCCTCAATCCGGCCACGTTCGTCCAGTCTGTCATGATCTGTAAACTGAAATACAGGAGGCAGAAATAATTAGAAAAAACATACCCTGAAAAGAGAGAAACACTATACAGAATTGCTAGCTTGCCCTTCACTGCACAGGAATGTTGCACACTCGTGAGGGTGAACACTTTCTTTTTTTTTCACAGAGGGATGTCAAATCTCATATGTACTTCTAAGCTAAGGTATTCATATTGACTTTACTTGATGTTGTGAAATGGAAATACCTTTGCTTAAGTAATCCAGTATAGACTGTACTAGCAATATTGAGGCAATGAAGGTGTCCACGCTAAATAATACAACTTTGCTCATCTCATTTTTAATATACATTAAATTGTTTTCATTTTTCATTTTTGATTTAGGCCCTATTTCTGAAAAAAACTGATAAAACATTTGTCCACAAAAATATTAAACAGTACAACAAATAATTATGCTCAAGTTTCCTTTTTTATTGCGTATAAATTAGAAAACGCTTTTAAACTGCAAAATAATTTCCCACAAATTATCAGTTTACTTTTTTTTTAACTTAGCTTTAAAGAGCCTCTATTGCGGGTATTTGAAAATGACCTTTCATGCAGTGTGTATAACACAGCTCTAAGGGCATGAAAACATCCAACTTAGGTTTAAATCAGTAAGTGCACCTTGTTTAAAAATATAGATTTTTAAAATGAAAAGATTCGACTCAGAGTCTTTTAAATGATTTGTTGTCGTGATCTGGATCTTTTGCCTGTTTGCACTGACGTTGAAACAAAACAATACCAAATATGAACTGCTGCATCGGTTAAAACGTGAACACGGCTTTCCCGTTTAAATGCTAGAACAGTGTGGATGTGTGTGGGACTGATCATGACCAATGATGTGTAAAAATTAAACGTCTAAAGCCACGCTGAAAACATGACGCTTGCTACTTTCGTTAAAGATTTAAATGCGGTTGTGAGCTTGCGATTTTCTGCCATTTGTTGTTGCTATAATTACCATCAGCTGTTCCTACACAAGTGCAGTAGTTAAGTTTTAAAATAGTTCAGCTTTTTTTTGTGTGAATTAATACTGATTACACTCTGCAATCTGCCTACTTCAACAATGTTGATAAGCCATGGTGGGCATTTCTCTCTGTCTCGCGCTAAATGCAGTTGGCCAATCGCAACAGACTAGGCTATTGAGACATTCAGCGCAGATTAGCATCATGCTAAGGAGAGGTGTGAGATCAATTGAATTGCCGAGCAAATCATATGGGTGCGTTGGGAAAATTAGGGGAAAAAAATGCATATTATAAGACAACGAAAGTGTTTTGACCATTTATGTATATCAAGGTTATAACAGTTTTAGATATTCATTAGTTTTAGTTATTATTTCATTTTGACATTTTGTTTTCAAATTCAGTTAGTTTTAATTAGTTTTAGAGGCAGATTTACTAGTTTTTATTAGTTTCTATATTTCGAAATTGCTTAGTCTTATTTTACTTTTTATTAGTTTGAGTATTAGTTTTAGTTTTTTTTAATATAGGTTAGAATATTTGTTAGGTGCAAGATACAAAATGTACTGTTTGTAAGAGGGCATATCAGGCATGTTAAAAAGTAAGTCTTTGTGGACAAGTGCTTACTGGAGTCGCAAATCGTTTCAAATGATTCAGTTCGATTTGGTGAATTAATTCAACCGGTTTACTTAGAAGATCCGGTTAAAAAGAATGATTCACTCACGATCAGGATCACTAATATGGAAATAAAACCCATTATTGGACACTAATGTGCTATTAATATTTTCAGGTGTCGGCTTGAGTCGTATTTAATGCTGTCACTGTGCTGCTGTCATGTCTACTCGTTGATTTTGTCACGGAAGCACCAGCGAGGACTGACTGGAGGAGGACCAGCTTGATCTGGCCAGTGGCAGCAGGATTACAGACTCTGAGGTGCCGTACAGGTCAAACACCGGGCAGCGCGAAGTAAATAGATTTAATTCTAAAAAGCTTACAGTAGGCTTATGTAATAAATACATTTGCAAAGATGAAAACAAAGGACAATTTTGCTATAATTTTAGTTAGTTTCAGTTAGTTCTAGTTTTTTTTAACTCGTTTTATTTTTATTTCAGTACTGATTTTTCAATTTTAGTTTACTCGTTTGTTTTCGTTAACTATAATAACCTTGATGCATATCAGCCTGTTGTTGGAGACCCACAAAACCAAAATATGACCTTTTTTAATGCATAATAGGGGCTTTTTAATTGTTTTGATGGTTAAATTTCATTTTAGTATGGGCAATGCTTGTCTAATTAAATTAAATAATGAAATTTATATCGTCTTAAAAGAAAGTGTATATATTTATATAGCAATTATTTAACTTTTACAATTGGATTTCTATGAACTATATGCATTTCTTTTTAACTGTAAGTTTTTTAGCACTGTATTATTAACATTTTTATTAATATTAATTATAAGTCGACAGCACTTTGAAATAGAATATTTGTGTCTAATTCAAAAGATTCCAAATGCTTTAATTATCACTTATAACTAGAAACATAACATGCAACTAAGTCATTATGTTCAAGGGGTAGTTCACCCAAAAATGAAATCCTGGCATGATTTACTCATCCTTGGCTTGTTCCAAACCTTTATGTGTTTAATTTTTCTGTTAAATACAAAACAATACCTTTTGAAGAATGCTCAAAAAAACGTGGTCATTAACATCAACATAAGGAAACATAAATACAATAAAAATCAATGAACCCTGGTTTAAAACATTTTTTTTTTTAAATATCTTCTTTCATCTTAATCAGAAAAAAGAAACTCAAACATGTTTGGAACAAGTAAAGGATGAGTAAATGATGACAGAATTTTCAGTTTTGGTTGAACTATCCCTTTAATTAACTGTAATTACATAGTCAATTTTACATGTTTGGAAGCCTTTAAACATTTTTTACCCATGGAAAACTCCAATAAAAAGTGTATTTGGGGGTTGTTTAAATATTTGTGCTGTGTAGCAGCGAGATTATTTATGTAATAGTTGTCAATGGCACTTTGAAGTCAGAAAACCTCTTGAGTTCTGCACCACTGATCGGTGGCTGTTTTAAAAAGAAGAAGAAGAAAAGAAAGAAAGAGTGTTCCATTTCCAACCGTCTTCGTTTTAAAAATGAGCTTCGGTTTATCGTACAGCTCTGGCGTCCTGAAACAAGTTTAAACAGCAGCATGTGAAGAAAGATACACTGCTCTTTTTTCAGGCGTGAAGACAGGAAGCCCTTCCCTGAGTTGTCAGACATGAGATCTGTCTCCTGCATGAACAAGCTAGGCTACGCTGTTTCAGGTGAGCCCGTGGGTTTCCTCAAAACCCCACACCTCCAGGCCTCACAGGATTCAACGTGACAGTCACAGCTGCGCTCCTCTTTCCTTCCTTATTTTTTATTTGAAAATCTGCTCCCATGCTTTTACCTCCCTCCCTTTGTTTCGTCAAAAATCACTGAGCCTGATGCTTCAGAACAGATCTGGAGACACACCCAGCCCTGTCAGCACGAGACGCCTACATAATAGCAACCGCTCATCACCCTCTTCTGCTGTGGCAGAGCGTTGAAAGGCAGGGTAAGAACAGTTTGGACAGGTGTTTGGATTTGGAATGGAAGAGTGAATTGAGAAGCAAACATATGGTGAAGAACTGAAAAATTAATTGGCCCAGTTACACTCTCCATTTCATTTTTTGCTTAATAACTTAATGATAGACTTCTCATCTATGAATTCCCACGACTTTGCCTTTTCCAGGCATTTATGATTACTGGATAAGGATTGTTAAAAATCCATTTACAGATATTACACTCACAAAAAGCCATTCCTAGCCAGGAAAATATTTGAAAAGTGATTTATACTGAAGGGAAAAATATGATTTGCTGATGCTTGTGGTTCTTGCATTCTGCATCCAAGAACTATGAAAGTCATACAGGTGTGAATGTTGCTGAGCTTTAGGCTTTTCGTTCGTTGCTGAAAAGTACAGCAGGCCCTTGATGATAAAAAATGTTAACATTTTCATTTGTCTTCATCTACGTTTATCGGTCTGTCTATGTGTGCATTTACCCATACATTTGTCCATCCATCCATGCATACATCATCCACACAGAACAGAAATCATCAACAAAGCATTGTTAATAATTGTTCAAAATTGTGAGGCATTTCCCTGCAGGTCTTGCAACTTATTATGAACAGCAGGTGTTGAGCATGGAACATAAAACAATGGTGGACATTACACAACCCGTTTTTTTTTTCTCGAGTGAATGCTCCTTGGGTTGCGTTTAAGGTCAATTAGATATTCTAAAAATCATATACAAATATACTTTTTGTGCTCGAAGCAATATTGTTATGTAATAAATGTAGTTGACTGATTCATATAATACATATTTTTTTCCTTTTAAAATAATTAATGTTTTGGTATTATTATGTTAAGTGTTAGGTAAATGTTTAAGAAGCACCACAAAAGGCGATTAATAAAGCTTTAAACAAACAAATGTATACTTTTATTGTGGTAATCTCCTCAGGTACCCTTCTTTAAAATGTGGGTGTCTTAAGTATGTACGATATTTCCACTCTAGAAACTCACCTATGACTAGGGCCAGACAGAATCTGCGGACATGTTTTGTTATTTCTGCGGAGAATTGTGTTAAAGATCTGCGGATTTATGCGGAATTATTTTGGGAGTATCAAAACCTTAATATATGAAATAAAAAGTATCACCGTTTCAACTTTTATGTAATGTTTACAATGCAAATCCAATTAGATCAACTTATTTGGTAAACAAAGCAAGTCTATCATATAATAGATCTACTAAAAGATCATATTAATACTTTCATATTAGTCAATAATATTACTGTAATTCATTAAAAAAGCTGAATAAATATAAATGTACACACATTTACACAAGTAAATAAATATACTCAATGATAGGCTAGAAATCTGCAGAAATCTGTGCGTGCAGATTTCGTGTGGGCCTACCAATGACATACATCAAAAGTCTAATGATTTTTGGCAGCTATGGACACCTTTTTGGCATTACATTAATAATTTCTCCTGATTTTCTATTCTATGGTGCATAATTAGCTCCTAGCCTGACTGTATTATCCTGTTTACTTGTTTGAATATTTCCCATTATCCCTACTTATATTATATTATAGGGTGATTCAAAAAGAATATCACAACTTTGAAAATATTTATTTGATCAAAGAAACATGATGCAACCTTGGGTAATTAATTAATCAATGTAAAGAGTACATTATTTTTTTAAACTTCAGAGCTTCGTTAAATCAACGACAGCCAGAGCTTAGCTCTCCATTTCTTCTTTGCATAGTTCTCGATTTTTAAAATTTGTTGTATTCTTTTTGAATTACCCTGTATTACTGTTTCCCTCTGAGTCCAAAGACATGCGGTACAGGTGAATTGAATAAGCTAAATCAGCCATAGCATATGTAAAAGTGTGCAAGAGTATGCGTGGGGGTTTCCCAGTGTTGGGTTGCGGCTGGAAGGCCGTTCACTGCGTGAAACGTGCAGATATGTTTATATCAATATATGATGAGGCAGTGGCGCAGTAGGTAGTGCTGTCGCCTCACAGCAAGCAGATCGCTGGTTCGAACCTCGGCTCAGTTGGCGTTTCTGTGTGGAGTTTGCATGTTCTCCCTGCCTTCGCGTGGGTTTCCTCCAGGCGCTCCGGTTTCCCCCACAGTCCAAAGACATGTGGTACAAGTGAATTGAGTAGGCTAAACTGTCCGTAGTGTATGAGTGTGTGTGTGAATGTGTGTGTGGATGTTTCTCAGAGATGGGTTGCGGCTGGAAGGGCATCAGCTGCGTAAAAACTTGCTGGATAAGTTGGGGGTTCATTCCGCTGTGCCCCGGATTGATAAAGGGACTAAGCCGACAAGAAAATAAATGAATGAATGAATGAATATATTTATATAATAAAAATATTATATATATATATATATATATATATATATATATATATATATATATATATATATATATATATAATAAATAAAGTTTTAAACTAAAATTAATCTAGACTAAAACTAAAAACTTTTCCCATTCATCAATCTACCCAGTTGTACATCTATCTATTCATCCATCTGCATGTCCATCCATACATCCATCTATCAATCAATGCATATACCTATCTGACCACCCACCCATCCACCCATCCATCCATCCATCCATCCATCCATCCATCCATCCATCCATCCATGTCAAATTAAGTATACATCTATCCATCCATCTGTACATCTGTCCATCCATGCATCTGTTGTGGATATCCATCTGTATGTCACTCTACCATGCATCAACCCATCTTTCTACTGTATCTGTCCATCCATCTATCTGTATGTTCGTCCATCCATCTGTCTGGCTATCCTTCCATGCCTCAACTCAACACATCTTTTTGCCCATACATCGATCCATCTATCCATAGTCATGTACATTTGGTGCCATTATCAGATTTATGTACAGCACCTAAACAGTTTTTACAGTCTCGTTTGATATTTTAAGCCATAACCAGTGTCACCATGAATAAATTATTGATATGCTCTAAAAGATCACGAAACAACATCTGTCAAAAGTTTGCCGTTTTACAGCGAAACAAACTAAGTTTTACTGCCCCAAATTCACAGCTACGATCAGCAGGAGCAGAGGAATGCTAATGTAATTAGACAGCAGGCAGGACGGTTGCTCTTTTTCATTTTCTGGTCCCGAAAGCAAGAACGTGTGTGCAGTATAGATGTGGTGGGGGGTGGTGGGGAATGACCCACTTTACTCGGCACTGCAGAACATCTCAAGCAAAGCATCATGGGTGCAGCACTCCAGAAGAGTTTAACCCTAATATGTTGCGTTGTGTGGTCCTGTCAGCGTCAATGAATTGTTTAATGGCCGACATTAGCCGTGTTGACATCACTGATCACCAAACCAGCACATCTCATTTTGTATGATTAAACATTAACACTGTGAGGCATTAGTGATTTGATGCACGCCTGCTTGCACAGAGCAAATGAATAATTTGTTATCTGTGATGAAACGAGCAAACGCTGAGCCAATGGCTGCTTGGTAAACAGTTGCACTAATATTTTTCTGGCAAGACAACAGATAAAAAGCTCAAGAACACAAATGAGACCCTGGCACAAAGATCAAAAGAGCTACACAGATAATGCAACTGGAAAAGCTACATTTTAATCACAACATGCTGCGGATATTTAGATTTTGCAGATAAAATGTGAGGAGAGTCTGTTCTTATCAGACAAACCGTGGAAGTGTGTTTGCTCTTCATCAAACACCTCAAAAGAGCGCCAGAGAAAGTTTAAAGGAAGACATCTATGCACACTAACAAACAAATTATGATTTTAAAAAGACATTAAACGTGTATTCCCAAAGCAAACTTTTAATCATAAACAGGCTCTTTATAAACAGAAAACATTCTGTCCTAGCTCGCTTTGTGGACAGCTGAGGCAGTGCCAGATGAAAGCTGCAGATAATCAGACAGATAGCCAGCAAACGTACGTACCAAGTCCTGAGTGGGCAGTGAAAGACTGCTGGCCCTCACGTCCTCCATGTCCGGCTCCATGTTCTCCTTCTCCTCCCCGGGGGACGGAGAGGCGTCCGGACCCGAGCACGTGCTCACTAGGTCGGGCAAGCTGGTGGACGGGTACTTGTGGAAGTCAACTTCGGACTCATCCTGGGAAAGGAAGGAAGAGCAGCTGGAGAGAGCATGTTGTGTGCCGTTGAGCAGCCTGCGAGTATTTTTAACTTTATCTCAGAAAGCCGAGCGGCGAGCCCATCAGCGCTTCACTCTTCAATTTTTTAGCTGCTACAAGCATCTGTGTGTGACATTTCTATGTGCTTGAACGGCTGACACACTTTATAAGGAGAACAGCTCATGAAGACACTTTCCTGCGCAATATGAGGCTCATTTGCTCTCAAACTCACCCTGCTGGCCACCACCAGCTGCACCAGTCCAGCAGTGGAGCGCAGTATGGCCACAGCCTCCTGGTGTGAAAGGCCAACCAGAGAGTGACCGTTTATCATCAGTAACTCATCGCCTGCCTTCAGACGGCCATCTCTGAAATCAAAAAAGTTGTCAGAAAGCAAAATTAGGTCGTGCTTTTACTTGAAAAAAGACAGAAGAAACTCCTGATATCACGTCTCAGCTATTAAAGTGAAATGTTAATTGGATGCTAATGAATGTTGGTCAAAAAATTATAAGATCACGACAAGTTGCTTCTATGTGATGGGAATATCAATGTAAATAATGTCAACAAGAGACAATGACAATATGTGTCGGATCATGAAGGAAACAAGCTACATTTCATGTTAAATATTAATTGTTCTTCAGATATTTCTCTTTAAATACAATCAAATGATCACCTTTATGTACAGTATAGTGGCCCACATTAGATTTGAAAATATACCACCACTAAAAATATACAAAATTCAGCCATTTGCTCACTAAGCAATGTTGTGACACATTGTGAAATGGCACCATATGGGATTTAGGAATAAAATTTACAAAAGAAAGATTAATTATGACTGAGAATCTAAAAGAGATTTACATTTCTTTAATATTTCTAGAACTTTCTGGAAAAAAAACTTCAACTGTTCTGCTCAATCGCTTTGATAAAGGGAGACGAGATTCATTTCTAATTTCAAAATGATTTGTTCTTAGGAAATTTATTTACATTTTTTTTTAAATTGTGTAAAACTGTTTCTTAAAATAAATGTACTCATAAAAGTAGATTTAAAGGAATAGTTCACCTAAAACTGAAAGTTTATTTACTCACCCTCAAATCTGTTTGCGGTATAGGTTTCTTTTTCTGCTGTTGAGCACAAAAGAAGATATTTTGAAGTAATCTGGAAACCTGTTACCATTGACTTCCATAGTAGTAAAAAAAATACCATGAAAGTCAATGGTTTTCAGCATTCTTCAAAATATATTTTTTTTGTGTAAAACAGAGCAAAAGAAATAGGGCTGCATAGAATTCTGGCATGAGAAATTGTACAGTTTGTAACTTTAAAAATGAATCATTTGTTTAATTAGTTTTATTTTTATTAGTCAATTACTGTTCTTAAATACGGAAAGACTTAAAAAATGATAATAAATCACTGCTTCAAGACTTCACACTTAGTTGATGATTATTTATAAAACATGTTTGGCATGTTGTCCCGGAAGAGAGCTCTGAGCCCATAACATCCTCGAGCCCGGGGTGCTTGCAGGGCGAGAGGAGAGTTTGAGCTCAGTTAGGTCTCGAGAACTCCTCTTCTTATTTATGGCTAATGATGAATTAGGGATTACTACAGAGAAATATGCAGCTGATTAAGAGCTCATCTACAGTATGGTGCTAATTTGGTTTGGTCAATTCACCTATGTCGCAAGTTTTTGGACTGTGGAAGGAAACCAGAGAAACCGGGGGAAACCCACGCGAGCACAGGGAGAACATGTAAACTCCACAGAGAAACGTCAATTGGCCTGTTAAAGACTTGGACCAGTGACATTCTTGCTGTGAGGCAACAGTGCTAACCATTAGGTTGCTGTGCCGCCCTATCAAGGAAAAGGGAGGAGTAGGGGTGCGGAAGGGGGATTCTTCAAAACGAAGGTAACTGAGGTAAGAAACTCTGTTTTTTAATAGTGAGTTAGGAATCATCCAATTGGTGAATCACGTATTGCTTAATGCGAAACCAGCTGTGGTCAATCATAGGCACGTGATCCTCTCAAAATTAGTTCATAAATAAACCACACTGATTTCAATTGTGTGTTTTTTTTACTGTATTTATCTATGTTTGTAGATTGTTTATGAAATTATATGGAGATGCAATTCTATTTAAAATGATCACAGTCATTCTAAAAATGATTTTTTTTTCAACTATCTTTTTTCCGAACAATTTTTTTCCGAACAATGTTTGATTTTTCCAATATCGTGCAGCCCTAAAAAACCCATACAGGTTTGAAACCACGTGTGGGGAAAGTAATTTATTTATTTTTTTACATTTATGTGAACTATCCCTTTAAATCTCTATCTCAGAAAATGAACCATAGAGGACCTTTAAAATGATGACTTTATAAGAAAAGTTTGTTTAGAACCAAAAATCTAAAAGTAAGGTCTAATCTAATCTTAAAAGTAAGGTTTAAAAATCTAAATCTAAGGTGCAAATATCCAAACGATGAAATAATATGGACTTCTTCATGCAAATTTTAAGCTACAGCAATGATATCCCACAAAGACATCTCTGTGTCTGCTACATTCTTTCATTTCTGAATATCCTCAGACAGTTTCAGCCTGACTGCTCAACTGAGGCTTCATTACGATGAACAGTGTGCAGTGAAGAGAGAAAGAGTCTACATTTTAAAACCTCTCCCTGGTCAGAATCCTCAGGGCTTCAGTCATAGACGTAGCAATCTGAGGTTATCACGGTGTTAGCTGTTATGTAAGAGCAAGGAACTCCATAACTACCCAAATCATGCTGGACTTTTGGCCCTGATCTGACAACACTAGAAAGCTCGCACTGGAAACCGGCCAATTTGACCAGTATGCATGATTGATGTCTATAGGTTTCTCAGAAATGGCCTCCCATTAAAACTATGTGGGAGGAAATGTTGTGCTGTTAAATTATAACAATAAAACCGAGCACTGGTCATACCAAAAATAGTCCGCTGTGGGGGAGCTGCATATACACTGCTAAGTGAATCTGTATTTCCTGAAATTTATTATTTTTGGGGTTGGGGAATGGGGATAGAGGATTGCAGAGCAAAACCACAAGAGCTCAAATTTCCTGAACACGTCTATTTATCATCACCTAGTGGGAGTAATTTAAATTCGTTTTCTAATTTTCACAATTCTGAACTGATTTCTAAATTCAGCCTATGGCTCATTTCCATCAGGCTGTTGTGCTTCCTCCAAACCTAGCCAAAGTGTGCATTAATGAATTAAAAAGGGAAGCACATCAGCAAGGTCTCCAATGTGTTACAGCTTAAAAGCAGTTTAAGAGGTAACAATGTGGATGGAGAGAAAACGTTTTCTGAAGTAATAAATTCCATACTGCCTGTGTGAAGTGAAGAGATATTACATGCTAGGATTATATGCTGGATCTTGTCTTGTTTTGCGAAGTATTTGCTTTTATATCACGGTACTACAAATCCCTAGAGGTGGAAATCTGCAGGAACAACTTGGATAACCTAACCATAATAGAGTACAGTGCTTACCACAGGTTTGAAATATACTTGTTGTGGTAGCCAGATTGAAACACTCCAATTACCCACATGAAATAAATAGTTATCTTTATGCGACAAACAAAACATAATTTAATTTTTAACAATAATTGCATTAATTATGACAATATTTTACATATTTTACTACACTTCATTTTTATAACATGTTATGCACTGTTTCTTTTCAATGGTTTAAAGTAAAAAAAGACTGTTCATAAAAAAAAGAAATGCACTATTTCTCTTACTTTTATGCCTTTTTAAGAGCCATGTGCACACACTGACAGGTAAAAGCTGCTTCTCTGTCTCTTTCAAGTCATAAGCAAACTTAAATGCCAACATATTTTAGATATATACAGTTAAAGTCAGAATTATTAGCTCCCTTTGAATTTTTTTTTATATTTCCCAAATTATGTTTTACAGAGCAACACTGCAAAAATGCTTTTCTTGCTTAGATTGTTTGTCTTGTTTCTAGTCTAAATATCTAAAATTTATCAAGAATAATTTTCTAGACAAGCACAACATATTGTCTTGTTTTGAGAAATAATATGCCAATTTTTCCTTAAAACAAGCAAAATAATCTGCCAATGGGGTAAGCAAATTAATCTTGTTCTTTTCTTTTGACGTAAGATTATAGTTTTGGTATTGAGGGTGGAAGAAAGAGCTGTTTGTGCACTCCTTCCACCTACAATCACTGTTGAACCTGAAACTCGAACCCACAACCTTCGTGGCACAAGTCTGACTGCCTCAATTTTAATAAATATTCAGGATTTATTCGCAATTAATTAACAATTGTTTGTTTTTGTTCCTATAAACAATAATGTAAAATAAATAACGTAACTTTTAACTTTGGTTGGTGAAATGTTCCAATACTCTGAATTTTAGTTAATCTCTGCTAAATAAGAGAGTGTCATTAAAGACAACAGCACAGTAACTCGAGCATGACTGTAACTCGAAGCTTCTAATACTTCACAAACCGGTCATTACCATAGACAGTACATGGCAGCGTAACTGTATGCTCAGTGTCCGTCCATATGAGAATGACACAGTGGCTTTGAAGATAAATGATTATGATGGAGGGCACTTGAGACCTCTGGCACTCGCATATGCATGAGACGCTCTGTGATCAGGGTCATCACTGCACCTCCTGTTGCCACAGCAGCAAATCAAAACCTATGCAAATGAAAGCCATTCCTCTGTTTACCTCTGTGTGGCTCCTCCCTCCTCCACATGGGCCACGATGATGCCGTGAGGCGAGCGTTTGGACCCTCGGCCTCCTGTGATCTGGATGCCCAGGCCATCCTGACCCTTCACCATGTGCATCTTCCAGATCCGGCCACCCTCGCGGGGCTGAGGATAAAAACAGAGGGGGGATATTTATAACGTATGGTGGAACAATCAGGAATGTGCTTTATTATATAACACTAAACAAACTGCTGCAGCTGTTTTGTGGTTTTAACTTACACTGCAGTTCTCAAGCTGCTTCCCATTTTATGCTGTGTATCATGTAAAAATAATTACTGGTAATCTCAGGAAAGACATTTCAGCAAATTATTAAGAAAACGTTTATTTAAATTTCTGGTAATTTGTATCTAATTATCATCACATTGTGGGGAAATGGGTTTTGTAAAATGTTTTGTAAAAAACTTGTAAGAACTGAAATGTGTGGGGGTTTTTTTTATTCAGGCTTACATCCACTTTTGGAAAGGACATACATAAGGAGAAGGGAGATTTAAGAGAACCTGTTTCTGACAGCTTCAAGAGCTACTTTTCTCATTGTCTGAGCTTAACGGTCCACTGACATTATTCTTCATTAATGCATTTGCTCTAACAGACTAAAATAACATTTAGGCTCAAAAATCAATAAAGCTTCATGAAATGACAAAGCAGACAGAAAAGTATTAAAACAAAGCATTTTTTAATCATGTACCTCAGTTTTTATATGCATGGACATTAAAGCACACCTTGGTTACCCCTTTTTCCAGATTTTTCCAGACAAGTCTTTTACAAAAATGTGTCTGTAAAGTTTCAGCTCAAAACACCCATCAGATTGTTTATTATACCTTTCTGAAGTTCCTATTTTATAGCTCTGAGCAGCAGGTAGTGTTTTTTGTGAACTGTGCACTCACAGCTTGTGCACTCACAAGCTTGTGAGCTTTGCACTCTTTTAGCACGGCAAATGTGACAGGATACACATTAATATCCACTGCTGTATGGATATCTGTTATGTTAATGTACAAAATAAACCGGATTCAATGTCCACAAACCGTGATTGAAGCGTCTTCTTTTATAATTGTTCTGACATGCGGCTGTGGTGATGAAATAAAGCTGAAGTAAATCGCTGTGATTGATTACAAACATGCACCGTTTTAAAACATTTTAAACTTGTAAAACTCATTTTTTATTACATCTGATGATGATTGATGATCCTAGCAAACTGAACAGGTCTTTTATTCACGGTTGCTTTGCGCATGTCCTGAAATAATTATACGCATTACTACGGAGACATGTTAATACACAGCTGTCAGTGAATTTGGTGGGCGGGGAAATAGCACTCTTACGTCAAGTTGCAGTCGGCCTCAAAATAGGAGGGATTTGGATCCTATTTTAACATCAGAAAATGTAAAAAAAATAATAATAATAATAAAAAATAAATAAAAAAAGAGACTTATTGTGTTTATATCACGGCAATATGACAGTGGACACACTATATCTAGACATAGTTCTGTCCAAACAGATTTTCACTATAGGTGTCCTTTAAAAGCAAATGAAAATATTTGTGCAAGAAAACATTCATTTACTCATTATTTCTATTTACCAAAACTTTAATACACTGATAAACGTTAATTATAATTAACAATACTTAAATAAATCTATAATTTTGACTTATACAATGTATTTTTGCCTATTGCTAAAATATATCCATGCAACATAACACTGGTTTTGTGATCTTGGGTCAAAAAAAAAAAAAATTAAAAGAAAATTAAATTACAGACAACTTAAAAAAAATAGATTTTACAATGTGTCAACATCTGAAGAAGAACGTTATGAAAACGGGATAATTTTGTATAGATTATTTGCTACAAAACAAGGAAGATGCAAGGCCATTATCTTGTGTTAAAGGGCACCTATTTTACCTCTTTTACAAGATGTGGTCACGTGATGTGCATTTTCGGTGGTGTAATGTAGACATAGAGTTGTTTAGTAACATTAGGTGAAACGCCAGTTAGGACGTGGATTGTTTTCATTCTAAAATGCCGTTTTAAAACAAAAACGTATTAGTGTAAATGGGGCCTGGGTACAGTGTAGCTGTTTTTGTAGCCTGTGGCTTTAAATCTAAATGAGCTGCTTCATCCCGCCCACCGCATGTCTGCTTCTCATAATGCGTTAGATCAGATAAACAGCAGTCAGTGATAGAGACAGACACAGACAAAGCTGAAAAAAAGGTCACGAGTCAAAAATACCAAGAAGTTTATTAAATGTATTTGTGATGGAGTCGATTCAAGCCATTCTGAAACGATGAGTCTCACACAAATGCTATTTGCAGTACGCACACACACACACACGCACGCACACATCTACTGACATCATGCAACCATGGTGATGAGGAGGTTATATACAAATACATACAATACATGTCCATGTTCAAGCATTTTATAGGGTGTGGTTAACCCACTAACATCCATATAGCAAATTTTGTTCATAACAATTGAGACAAAAACCAGTGAATCTTTACCTGAAGATTCACTCTGACTAAAATCAGTGAGTTGTTAACAGGATACTCGCTCTGATCAGATCATTTGAATCAGAGAATCCATAACTTAAGACTATGGCCGTGTTGGAAATCGTCAACTACTCATATAGTTACAACGTTTGAATTTGAATGTACAACATGGCTGTTAGAACAGTATGTTCTATATCTACAGCATCTCACCAGAAGTACTAGTACCTTATAATGAGGTAAAAATGGAGTTACATCTAATAGTTTCATAAAACCCAGTCACCATTTTTTAGGCTTAGGCAAAGTAAAAGCAACTGATTTTTTTTTTCATACAACAAGATTTAACAAAACCAAATCCTTATTTGTTATGTAAATATAATGAATCTATGCAGATTGTGTTCTCATAATCTGTATATTGTAAACTGATTTTGCTAGTATTGCAAGACTCTACTGTCCATCTTCCTCGAAAGGCAGTGTTCAAACGCATTAATTCATTTTAGCCACTGAGCCATTTATAGCTATTGTGCCTGACATCAAAGCTTTTATAACAGTATACACTGACACAGGAGCCCATGAATTTTCAAACATCCTTTCAAAAGAGTGTCATGAAATTAGCCTAAAAATACATTTTAAAAGTATTCTGAAAATAATCCCTTAATATATGAATATGATCTTACATAACCTTTCTTTTATATTCTGTTGTTAAGGGTTTTGAAACTGAAACCGGTTTTTGAACTATAGAGAAATATTAAAATATTTATCCAATCACAGGAAACAATGGTCAACATCAGAAGCTAACAGGGAGAGAAAGATAACATTGTGAAACCCATATTAAAACCAGCAAGATGTTGACAAAATTCAAAGAGAAGCATTGAGATTCATCACAGGTGAAGAACTTGATTATGAATAAGCTAAACAAGTAGATATTAGCCAATGACTGGATAAAATACGGACAACGTCGCAGTGACTTTTCCGACTGAACGATTTGAAGGCAAAATGCCTCGTGACGGGTACAAACTGTCGCAAAAGACTGCTGAAATTGGAGCCTGAGCATGCGCAGAAGGAACTACCAGATGGAGCCAGAAATAGAGCCACGGAATTAAGCTTCCAACAAAACGTTTGTACGTCAAATCAACCACGCCCCCTTCATTTGACCACCTGTATCTGCACTATAGCAAAGGCTCGCTAATATAAATATAAGCACTTACATTTAACAAGTAATTAAACACTATTTATTTTAAAAACCGATGTGATGTAAACTGTCATAATTTAAAAAAGCAATACATGTTAGACTGCAGAAATAAACAATCTTCATCATTATCTTCACAGGGGTAGAAATATCACTTGTAAAATATAAACAATAACAAATGAACAACACATACATTTTTAGAAAGGTTTTTATTTTTACTTAGCAATCAACAGGACCCAAAATATACACACCATATATAACGATTTACTATGCAGGAAAAGTTGTGCGTTTAATAGATTAAAACAGCAAGATTTCTAAATATCAACAGGATATTTACACATCCAATCCCTGCACTATAAAAAATAATCTTTGTCAATTTGTACAATAAACTTAGCAGTATTAATACATCAACTGAAGTCTATCAGCTGCGGCAACATTGCTTGTTTATTGTTTATCATTTGCCTCCATTTTCATTTGGTTTGTTCGATGCCTTCATTATATCTGGCAAAGAGGAATTTACATTCATTTTAATGTGTATTAGGAGTTTCAAATAAAAAGCCAAAAGTAAATGATGTATATAAATATTATAATATTTATAGCTCTATTTGTTATATAAGATTCGGTTTCTAGAAAATTAATATTTTATAACAGCAAATTCAGTATTAACTTGATAACATGCCGAAATTTTATCATGGTACAATAACACAGAAATGGAATAATAACACTTTAATCTCCTCCTGAAGCTCCTATGATCTGCTTTGAGAAACTGTCAATCACAACTGGCAGACACACCCTGTTTTTATAGAATTAAATTACTGGCTAAAAACATACTGTGTACAAAAATGATCATCTGAACCTCTATCCGTTTGATAACCAGTGACTTACTTGACCAAAAACCATCTTTCGGGACATTTAATTGCAAGTGTAATTAGTTTTTTTTATTTGGGCTCAAGTCTCATCGATTAACACGGAGGAGGCGGGCTTTATGACTTTTATGAGTAAGGCTTGGTACTGCAGCCAGCCCCCAGGGGGCGATCTAACGGCCGGGACCTTCACTCAAAAGCAGGCGTGTGGCATACTTGATATTAGCTAACAGCGTTGGGGGCAATTACATAATAATACTTTTCCAAAGTAATGAGTGAAGCAACACGTTTCTTTTAAAAATAAGATCTTTCCAAAAAAAAATGTAACAAGTTTTACTTTTTAACTTTTTAAACAAACAAAGAAACAAAATTGGATGCGAAGCACTACACCAGCACCCCACTTACAGCTAAACAACAAATGATTGACAACAGTTCACGTTATTATTAATTAATTCAACTAAACAAAAAAAATGGTTATTGTTGAGGAGATGCAGCCACTGTCTAACATTACTGTAAGAGAAGTTTTGTAATATAGTAAGATTTTTCCTCTTTTGGAAAAGGGTTTAAACATTTGTTAAGGCCAGGTGAAGAAATTTATTCGATGTATAAAGCTCAAATATTTCTTTTGATTTGGGGATGCTCTTTATTATCTGTTCATTTTGCTGTTGAACATTTTAAAGGTTTAAAATCTGTTTTTGCCTTAATATAAATTATTTCATGTTAGTGCTCTTAGGCTTTATAGTAATCTTTACCTCAATGGACAATGACTTTACTCAACTATTAACACAAAAAATTCTAAAGTAGCCATCACATTACTTTAAATGCTTTCATTAAACTGTATATTCAGCATGTATAGCTATAGGCTCAGAGAGCTTGCAAAATATAATTACATTTTTTTAAAGGAAAATGAAAATGAAAATCAAAAGTTATATAACACATTACTTTCCATAAAAAGTAACTAAGTAAAGCAATTTGTTTAGTTTTGTAATTAGTTATAGCTTTGGTTGTCATTTCTTTTTTTTTCTTGAAAGTAAAAAAAGAGAAAATAAGAGCAAAATCACAATTTTCACCTGAATTTTCAATTCAGACATCAGAATTGTGTACTTTTTATGAAGAGTTTGGTAATTATAAAATCTATCTGCTGTCTGCATTATATGCCAATGGGTGCAAAAGTATGTTATATTTAAAATATATCAAATATCCTTTCAGATTATAATTCATAATAAACTTTTCTTTTGTGTGAGCACCTATAGCCTAGTGGTTAAGTGTGTCGACACATAGCAATCCTTCCATTCTCTGCTTCCTATGCTTTCCTGTCTGTGATCTCAATTATCCTATTCTAACAAAGGTGGAAAACTCCTACAAATTAATTATTTAAAAAAACAAACTTTCTTTGTGACTATCATTTTTATATGAACATGGTTCCATCTCAGTTGAATTGGGATATCAGTTTGGCTCCATGTCTAAACTGTTGAGTATTACTCTTTTTCAGTGTTGAAAACTATTGTGGTAGGAGTGTTAGCCACTTTGCACTTCATAAAATGAAAATAAAAAAGTCATCCCCAACTTCAGAACAGCAGTCTTTGTTTGACTATACAGCAAAGACAGAAAGTGCTTGAGCTTTTTGAGTAACCTGCCTGGAAGAACTCATTACTTTTGCGATTCAGTTTGGTGCCTCTTGTGGCGCAGATGCACACTTCACCTTTAACACTTCTTCCCAGCATGACAGTTGCTTTAGCACACACCTCTGAACTCTCAACATGCTGCCGCTTGTTGAGCTTTCTTCTGAAACTGGTCTCATAAAGGGGCATGTTCTCAAGGAAAGCCTGTCGGCGCAGTGAATCACCAACACCGGATCTCTCCCTGAGATGGTCTGCTGCTTCTCTTCTCACGTTCTCACGCTTTTCCTGTTCGCTGTCAAAATAAGCTTGCATATCCTCCCACTGACATGTTCCCACCCAGCATGCTCATATAGAAATATAATTTTACTAATTAATTGCATGATAACCTTACTTTGTCTATGAAAAGCAGCTTGGAAAAGTATTGAACACAAACAAAAACTCTAAGTGATGTTAGACATTATCTTTATGTCATAAGTTTCCCGTCATCATTTCAGAACTGATTAGTCATCATTGTGTATATTACTAAGAATAATACATTATGATTTATTTTTTGGTATTGTGGTTTGTTGACATACACGTTCTGGTTGAGATATTACATTGCTCCAAGATAATGTGACTCATTTCAGTGGCTCAATAAGGTTTTGTCAGCTGTAAAATTAATATTTATTTGCTTGTAACATTGTGAGGATCTGGCATGCATACAATGGCAACAGTGAAAATTTAATTTTCACTTAAAAAGTTATGTAAGTTACATTTCAGAGACATGCAATCCATTTAGATTTTTTTGTCTGAGTATATTTCTACAGACTGTCAATCTAAGCCTTGGAGTTTTGCAATTGCAGAGTGATTTTAACTGTTTATATTGCATAAGTATATGTGGATTAGATTATATGTGTAGATTTTTTTGTGTTTCTGGGTGACTTTATAAAAATTTGAACAATCTAACATTTCAAGAGTTCACACTTAGCTGATGATTGATTATAAAGCTTGTTTGGCATGCTGTCCCGGAAGAGAACCCTGAGTTCATAAGATCCTCGAGCCAGGGGCTCCCTCCCATTTGCAAGGCGAGAGGGGAGTTTGAGCTCAGGTAGATCTCGAGAACTCCCCTGCTGTAGTAACTGATGAACAGATAGTGATTGCTCTTAAGAAATAAATACTTTATAGGAGCATGTCTATGGTGCTGATTTGGATTAGTCAATTAACTTAAGTTGCATGTTTTTGACGGTGGGAAGAAACCGGGGAACCCAGGGGGAACCCACATAAGCATGGGGAGAATGTGTAAACTCCGCACAGAAACGTCGGCTGGCTTGGTAAGGACTAGAATCAGTGACGTTCTTGCTGTGAGGCAACAGTGCTAACCACTGGGCCAATGTGCCACTAGGGCAGGACAATAATTCAATATCAATATATATCGCAATAGAATTCTTTTCAATAACGTTGATATGAGTTTTTAACTCATTTCCGGTATTTCGATATAAATGTGAATATATATATATATATATATATATATATATATATATATATATATATATATATATATATATATATATATATATATATATGTATATATATATATATATATATATACATATATATATATATACATATATATATATATATATATATATATATATATATATATATATATATATATATATATATTATATTTATAAGATCTTATACATTGTATCATTTGTCACTGAGTGACGGTCAGTGCTCAGCCGTCAGAAAGAGCGTGATGTACGTCATATTTCATACATAATTGGCACAAACTATTCTTTTTTCAATTTAATTACTATTTATTTTATGTATTTTTTCATTTATTTATTTTCCTTTGTCTCAATCCCTTTATTAATCAGGGGTCGCAACAGCGAAATGTTTTACACAGTCAATGACCCAGTCCTGCGAAACACCGATACACAATCATTTACACACACATTTATACACTACGACCAAATTAGTTAATTCAATTCACTTATAGCACATGTCTTTGGATTGTCTTGTCAATGTCTTGGACTGTTGGCGAAACCTGGAGGAAACCCACACCAACACAAGGAGAACATGCAAACTCCACACAGAAATGCCAACTGGCTCAGCTGGGACTCGAACCAACAACCGTCTTGTTGTGACGCAACAGTGCAAACCACTGAGCCACCGTGCCGTCCAATGTATTTTTTTGTTTTGTAATTTCATTTTGTTTGTGGAGGAAGGGCTGGGAATAATATTTGTTTCTATTTTCCTGTAAATTTATATAGATTAAATAGGTTTAAAAATGAAGAAATGGATCTAAATGGAAAACAATATAAATTAACAAAGTAACCAACAAAATTAGGGATTTTGGATCGGCCAATGTTAGATTAATTTAAAGCTACTGGGGTATCAGTAATAATATAATAATGGCCAATACTGGTGGTTAATTCATTGCATGAAGTCAATGAGAAGCCCTTCTTTAGAATAATTCAATATTTTGCTCAGAGTACAATCCTTAAATAAAACACAACATAATCTGTATTTCCAAAATCAAACAAAAAGTGCTTCAAGGGTTATTAATGTGCCAATGCTCTTTGGATAAGAGATTTACAAAGAAAAACAACAAAATTAAAAATCCAAGGCACTCAAAAAGTAAATAAAAATAATTAAAAACCTTAACTATTCGTTTATTCATTCATTTTCCTTTCTTTCCTTAGTCCCTTTATTCATCAGACGTTGCCACAGCGGAATGAACCACCAACTTATCCAGCATATGTTTTACACAGCGGAAGCCATTCCAGCTGCAACCAAGTATTGGGAAGGGGAAACACCCATACACACATACACTACGGCCAATTTAGTTTATCCAATTCACCTACAGAGCATGTCTTTGGACTGTGGGGGAAATCGGAGCACCTGGAGGAGAAAAACACAGAAATGCCAACTGGTCGGCACCATTGGTGTAGTGGTTAGTGCGTAAACACATGCATTCTGGTGCTCACAGCGACCCAAGTTTGATTCCTGCCTCGCGGTCCTATGCCGATCCCTCCCCTTTCTATGCTCCCCATGCTTTCCTGTCAATACTCTCTACTGTCCTATACTATAAAAAGTAAAATAAGTAAAAAAATAAATAATTATAAAAAAAGGAAGAACTGACCCAGCCGGGACTCGAAGCAGCAACCTTCTTGCTGCTTCTGGCGACATCGCTACCCACTTTGCCACCTTGTTGCACCTTAACTATTAATTAGTAAATATTGTGTATTTCATGATCACATTCACTTCAATACCTAAAACCAAGTGGGTGCCAATGAACTGTGTAGCTAAATTAAAAATATAACCTACCTTAAGGCCTTCCAGAGCACGCGTTTGTTAAATCCGTGTTTAGAACCTTTTTATTATTATTATAAATAGAAGCTATAAAATTACACATATGGGTTCAGTCTGCTGCCCTTTTAATGTGGCTTTCTGAAAATGGCTTGTTGCAGAATTTCACAGAACCCGCACCTTGTTGGTCTTTGAAATCATGTGTGATTGTTCAAATTCAGCCCCATACAGCTTGTTGGGATGATCCCTCCAAGCCGTTCTTCCAACCACCGACACATGGACACATCTAGAGGAACTCTTATGGTTATTTTGAGTGAGCCACTCAGATTAAGGTTGCAAGACTTACATGCTCTAGGCAACACTAGCGGTCCCGATGGAGAATAAAATCAGAAACATATGCAGTAAAGCCACACTGTGGGGTCCAAACTTCTAATTACAAGATGAGCATCAACCAACCACTCATCCAGCCTCAAAGCAAAGTCAACATATAGTAAGGGAACATTTCAATCTGTGCACTTAAAGGGCGTTTCTCATTTTTGTTTGTTTATTTGTTTATTTAGCTAATTTTTGTGCAGGCATTGTAAGCCGTAATCAGATTAAAGACCTTTTTATGCAGTTTAAATGTGAGCATTAAATTAAACTGTTTAAAGGGTCACGAAACACCAAAACACATTTTTTGAGCTGTTGACAGTCGTATGTGTGTCCCACACTGCTAAAAACACTATTAGGACACCTATATTTCACTAAAAAGTGTAAATTGGTTGTTTTTGCGTTATTTCAAGCAAATTCGTACTTCCGGTTTGAAACGAATTTTTGAAGCTGCGTCACGGTCATGACATAATAGCGTGTGTTCCAGCGTGCAGACTGGGCGTCTATACCAGAGTGTGTCTTATTACGTCTTACAGTGTGATGCATTAATGCATGAGTAAGGCTTGGTTCAAACCAATCAGCGCACTCTATTGTGCAACTTCATTAATATTCATTACTGTCACAGTGTTTAGACGGCAGAGACGCCACATTGTATTGGCAAAACAAGCGTGAAGTGTTGCTTTTATAGCTCAGAGTCACGTGTGGATTAACAGTGTACGTGACGCTCGACAACAATAACTTACGTGTCTAAGGAGGATTATTGTTTACCTGAGAGCTGTTCTCATCTGCAAACGCTGAGATCCGGATTCGCTTGTAGTATTCTCTTCATAAAGACGCGGCTCTAGTAGTTGCTGTTGATTGTCCTGTCTCTACAGATTTGGTAAGTGAGCGACCAGTGCTCTTTGTTTATTCAGTTTGTTTGTATCTAACAAACTATTGCACCGAGTGTAAACATGTTAGCACCACAACCAAACTTTTAACCTTAAACCTGTAGGGTTTTTACCGCATTTAGTGACCGGAATAACACACGCGGCTTTCTGACACTACCTGCCGTGTGCATCTAAGTTTCCGGGAAATGCGGAGGTTTTTTTTTTTCTCTCATTCGCCGTGCGGTATCAAACATTGCATGAAAAATACACGTTTAGAGCAGTTCTTTGGAATCAAATATCTCGTTTGTCGCGAGGGGCATGAATGAACTCCCTGAATGAAACAGCCAAACTGCAGTTAAAGTCCACCATTTAATAATTTGCCAAATAATTCGACTACAGATGTCCATGTAGGTTAAACACCATCACTTTCTACTGTGTGTGTGTATTTTGACTGAAACTCGCGCGTGCCCAAATAGACACTCCCACACCATCCCACTTTTCTTCCTCCGACACTCCCCCCTAAAAAGAGCTGGACACGCCCACTTTTCTGACTTTTTCCAAAGTAGAGGTGTGAAAGCACCCTGCTGAAACGAGGGGGTTTCATGGCCCTTTAATTTATTAGTTTTAAGTGAACTACTAGTGTGACCTTTTTAAAAACTATGGCAAAGTTGTAAAATAATTATTTATGTTATATAATGGGCAATGCACAGATGTATAGAGCAACTGTGAAGTATCCAAATTCAAGTCCCGAAAAAAAAGCCAATGCTGATATGGCTGCCAATTAATTGTGTATCACTAAAACTATCCCTAAACAAAATAATTGCTTTATAATCATTCATTCATTCATTTTCTTTTCAGCTTAGATTCTTTATTAATCAGGGGTCATCACAGCGGAATGAACTGCCAATTTATCCAGCATATGTTTTATGCAGCGGATGCCCTTTTAGCTGCAACCCATCACTGGGAAACACCCATACACTTTCATTTACACTCATACACTACGGCGAAGTTAGCTCATTCAATTCACCTATACCTATGCTTTATAATCATTTTAACAGTAATGTCAACAGAAACTCAATAATAAATGTATAAAACATCCAAATTACTGTGCCACTGACTATAAACAACATGTATTTATGCATAAAAAGTTTTAAAGCAAAACTGATACTTGTGGCTTATGAACTGTGTAGCTCTGTCTCTTTTTTCTTTGCTCAGAGGAGAACTGGTTGCCCGGCTGAGCCTTGTTCCGCTAGAGGTTTGTTCTCCATTTCCATCTTTTAGTAGAGTTTTGGTTTCTCACCACTGTTGCCATTGGCTTGCTTTGGTTGGTGTCAGTGAAGCTGCCCTTTGGTGGATCTTCCCTCAACATTGATTTGTCTCATCTTTAACAGATTCAGCTCCGAACAAACTAAAACTCTGCCCTGCAACTTGCCTGATATGTTGAATGTGACCCACAAAGTGAAATATGGTTATCTAAAATTTGAATCCTTTTCCTGTTCATCCATATAAAGTGGCTTTGACACATTCTGCTCCACTATACACTGCACATATTTACAGTAGCTTGACTTTAATCTTATTATATAAGACTTAAATAAGACTTATACAGTATCAAAGTCCCTTTAAGGCAAGTCACTTCCCTCAGTGACCATCTTTAGAATGCCTTTCGGCCGTGCAAGAGTACAGCATGTGAAGAAAACTTTACAAAACTGTTTGCAGAGCTTTCAATAAAATGTAACATTTGGAATCATCAGTAAATTTTAAAAAGGTCTTTTAGATTTTGTTTTATGAATGTTTTAATCGTGACGATTGTTTTTTTTCATGGTGCCCAAGCTAATGCTTGCTTGAATGAAATGAGATCACAACACGGCCTCCTTTATGGCTGTTTCTGAAAGACACGATCAGACATCATCTTATCAATCAAGCTATGCAACTACCATAAGATTTAATATTTCTTAGGTCTCTGAGACAAGAATTTGCTGAGATTATTTTGTATTTGTCAACCCTGGAGCGTTCATAAAAATGAAGCTGCAGAAACACACGACTGGACCAAGCCCATCCCCCGACTTCCTTCTACATGACAGTGTCCATTTCGACTGTTATAGACCTTTTTCTTGGAACGCAAAATTACCAATTATGCTTTGCGTGTATGCGCAAGGAGAATGCGAAGAACTTCCAATCAGCAGCTGATGCGTGTAAACAGTCACATTTGGACAGCTTTGAAACGATAGTTTTAATCTATTTTACCTGCTTTTATCCTCTTTAACTAACACTGTTGTCCATCAGCACCATCTCCTAGACTGATCATTTAAAGAAATGCGATCTATTAGGATGGAAAACAGCTGCTGTGAGGCTTTTTTTCCTCGTTGTCAGACGGCATCTTTTGCAGTTTAAATGAAGCCTTGTCATTTTTCTCTTTATTTCAAATATATAACCAACCCAAACAAATGTAATTCACCAAAATGTTTGACAAACACAAGTAGCCTGTACTGTGCCACTGACACACTGATTTAATAACTGTGACAAAGTGAAAATATAGGCTAGTGTCATTTCGAAATGACAGAAAAACACAAACCGTGGTGAATACAACACACGAAATAAAACACAAACCGCTCGCGATTAGAATGAACAGCAAATCAGCCAGCAGAGTATCAATAACAGACTTTTATTGGTCATTTTTGTAAATTGCACGACTTTCATACCTGTTAAGTGTCATGCCAGTACCCTGGTTTGCTATCTCTCTCTCTCTCTCTCTCTCTCTTTCTTTCTCTCTCTCTCTCTCTGTGTGTGTGTGTGTGTGTGTGTGTGTGTGTGTGTGTGTGTGTGTGTGTGTGTATGTGTGTGTGTGTATGTGTGTGTGTGTGTGTTAAAGAGCCACTGAGCTAACAGCTGACAGGCCGGGAACGCACACTGTATTTCTGACGACAGACACGTGAACTAGGAGAACATTTTTCTCGTATTTCTGACGCGCTTGAACCACATGTGACAGATTATAACGGCTTTAACAGACACATTTATAAGTTGTGTGTCACAAAAACACTCTGTTATCCATTAAAAACGTTATTGAAACCCATTTTCGGAGCGCAAATTACCAGTTGTACACGCTGTAAACGGACGTTTTTAGCATTCTACCGGAAGACGATGGTCGCTATGGCGCCCTCCATGCAGCAGCCATGAAAAAGGTCTATAGTTTTCCTCATTTAAAACTATGCATGACATGTATTGTGTAGTTTAATAATAAAATATTTATATAGTGCTTTTCTGGACACTCAAAGTGCTTTACACACATTTGGGAAAAAATCTCCTCATCCACCACCAGAGTGCAGCATCCACCTGGATGACACGACGGCCGCCATATTGCACCAGACCGGACACCACACAGCAGCTGATTGGTGGAGAGGAGACAGAAAGATGAAGTCATTGATGATATGGGATGGTTAGGAGGCCATGACAGACAGAGGTCAGTGCGCAAATTTAGCCAGAACACCGGGGTTAAACCCCTACTCTTTTTCAAAGGACATCCTGGGATTTAACGAGGACCTCGGTTAAGGCATCATCACTTTGCAGTATAGAGTACCCATCAATGTACTGGGGCATTAGGACATACACAGACCGCAGGTTGAGTACCCCCTGCTGGTCTTAATAACACCACTTCCAGCAGCAACCTCGCTTTCCCATGTGGTCTCCCATCCAGGTACTGAGCGAGCGCAGCCCTGTTTAGCTTCAGTGGGCGACCATGTGAGAGCTGCAGAGAGCTAGCTGCCGGTATTATAGTCTTCGCTTATATTCAAGAAAATATGGTAATAAACTTTCAAATCATTAGTAGATTCACGCAATAATTATGCAACTTAAGATTTTTCAAATAACCAGATCTATCCCTGCATAAAAAAAATCTATAATATTCTTAAAGCTTTATTTCTTACCTGACCGGAGGGTTCGCTGCTGATGGACTCAGTTTTGAAGTTTTCTGACATGCGTAAGCGGGATCGGCAGGGTAGGGTGGCTGTGCTGCCCACCCTCATGTGATTGGACATCATCAGCTCAGAGGGGCCTTTGATTGGACTGTCATCGGTCGGGGTGTCCTGAGGGCTGCTGCTCTCTGGGGACGTCACCTCCGCCTCCATGGAGCTGTAGCCATTCTCATGCTCACAGTCTCGGCTATCTTTACTGTCTTTGCTGTCGCGAGTGAACGACGAGCGGGAGATGACACCAAATTTCCGTGTCCGCTTCCCATTCTGTCCATTGTGTGTGGGGCTTCCCGCTGTCTCAGAGGAGACGCTTCGCCTGTGGTCATTAGAAACATCCACAAAGTTGCCCCCGTTGCTGCCATTGCATGGAGGGAGAGGAGCCTTGCGTTTGATTCTGCGCAACATGATCAGGTAGATGCAGCCTCCATTCCAGCATTGGTCCGCCAAGTATCTGGAAAAGAAAGGGGGATTAAAAATGTTTATTGTTAATGTTAAGCTATTACACATCATTACACTTTAAATCAACCAGTTGGACAAAATAAACACTTTTCTTTCATTGTAAAAGGGATTACAAAGCTGTCAAATCATCAAATCATTTACAATCACACGAAATACACTGATGGATGATCATCTGCATGTTGACTGACCACACCCTGATATTCTGTGTGGAACGCTAAAATAATAGTTTTAATAATATCTTGGCCATTCATTGCAAGTGATTCGAAGTGATTAAAAAAATGGAACTATCAAGATAGTAATATAAAGACAAGTACTGTAGTTATTTTAGGCTAAATCTTTTCAATAAAATGTTAGTTTCTGTCACACTTTATTTTGATGAACCATTCGTTACATTACTTCGACATGTCAACTTATTCTTATTCAATTATAAGTAGACTGTTAAGTTGTGGTTAGGGTTAGTGCAAACAGATATATACTTGCAAAGATTGTTTTTAGTTAAATGTCTGTTGAAAGAGCAGTATCAACAGATATTAAGCAGACAGTCTACTAATACTCAAATGGACTATCAAAATAAAGCGTTATCTTAGTTTTTTTTTTTTTATCAACAGCTCATAACATTCAACCTTACATTAACAGCCTTGTCTTTTTCTTATGTAAAGTGATTGTATGACTTTAATAAATGACATAATATTATATTTTTACATTTTTATTCTTTCTTGTTTCTATTGTCCCAAAACATTATAGCAATAATATTCAAAAATGCAATCAAATGAGCCCATTTTCTTGGGAAAAAAACCCACATCACGGACATTAGGCAAAATGCTCCAAACTGTAATCATTTTTTTCCTTAAAAGTATTTTATTGTAAATGTTAAATATAAAACATGTAATAAAAATAGCTTTTCACTTTTTATTTTTATTTTTTTACACAACAAACAAACAAAACCCATCACACAGATATATATTTAGGTTCTATAAAAATATATATTATATTTAATATATATTAATATATTATATTAACATTAAAATAAAACACAAATAAATAATAATATTAAATAAAACATTGTTTACTCTTATACGTAAAAGGAAACAAAAATAAGGAAAAATAAAATAATAACAACAAGGAAACCCAACAGCCACACAACATCATAAGATGTTAATTTTAGTTTAGATTTAGATCATGACGTCAGTCAGGTGACCAAAATTCAATGTTTAACCTGCGTCTAAGAACAACGTTATTTTGATGTCCAATAACGACGTCAAATTACATTGATATTTGCTTGATTTAGGTTGTGTTGGAAAGTGACCTATATCCAACGTCTGATAGATGTCAAAGTGGTAACGTCTACACAACGTAAAGGTCTAACATGATTAGACGTTGATATTTGGTTGATTTTAGGTTGGACATTGGACACTGACGTTAACCTGATTCTCAAAAATTAAATTTTAAAATCAAAATCCAAGTCCCCACAACATTGGGGTACAACGTCAAAATGACGTCATGTCGCTGTGCCTGCAGGGAAGGTTCTACTCTTCTAAAATAACTGAAGGGTCCATCTTCTTCATGTGAAAATTGTATTCATTTTAATGATATAAAAAGGCATGTAAGAATATACATTTGTTCAAAAGGCAGCACAAATAAAGCACAAATTACTATTGTAATATTAAAAATAGTAAATATTTCTTGAGCATGTATGGCACAAATATGATCATGTGAGGCTGAAAACTGGAAAAAAGGGCTACATACTGTGTGTGTGTGTGTGTCACATAATACAATCACATGAGTTTTAAAAACAGAAGAGAATAACTGACAGATCACTGATATCATTCATTTGTGTGTGTTATACCTTTACCCTGTAGAGTTCAGAAAGCAAACAAAAGAGCTTTGAAATCTGTCATAATTAATGGTTATAGGATTATCTGGGAGTTTCTGAATTAAGGAACGGCACTGATACAAAAAAAGTGCATAGCATGTTTATACCATGTCTAGACAAGTGCAAAAAATCTTGATGGAAGAAACTGATATGCTTATATACTGATAAACAGCACCTCGGGGACTTGTCCTTATAACTCCATGTCAGACAATGCAACCCAAAACTTTCACTGCTGAAAACACTTTCACAGGTTTGTTTTTTTATGACCACCATAGGTTTTCTCTCACGCGATTCTTGTAAAAAAATGCTTAGGCTGACATATTTACAACTGTACACTCAACAATATTCAGCTGGTTGAGGCCCGAAATGTCATTGTACATTAACAAGTTAAAATGATCATAGTTAATCATTTGTGCTGCTTGTTTTCCAAAGTTTGGCTTTAAACGTGCCATATAAAGGATGACCTCAAAGTACAAAACACTAGGGATTTATATAATCTTGAACAGGCTTTTTAAACACCCGTCCTTATATCTTTAAGAGGATAATTTATGATGAAGGTCTATAATCAAATATAAATCACTCTGTAGTTTTAAAGCTGTATAACTTTCTTTCTTCTGTACATATGAAAAACAAAACCCTGAGAGATTTCCTAAAATACCTTCTTTCGTGTTTTATTGGAAGTCATACAGGTTTGGAATGACACAGCAATTGATAATTGATGATAGACCTTTGATTTTGAGCGTCTTTTCCTTTTAATACATGAAAAAAGGCCAAATAAATACAATGCTGCTGAACAACAATCTATACATTTAATTGTAGGTCAAAAGAGTGAACACACCTTGAGTTTAACGAACGCCAGTGTTCCAGGGTGAAATGAGTTGACAATGTCCTTCAATACTATGGTAACACTACAACCAGAGTCGCACACAGGTATAATTAACTGAGGCTGAGTGAAACGTTTCCCCAGTTTTCCTAGCTTCCAGTAGTACAAAGGCCTGGGGGAGTGGACTTTCCATGACAATGTGCCTCTGACCAGCCATAGTGACATGCTGATGTGACACAACAACAAAGCATTTGCTTACATCCCCTAAACAGCAAGCTAGACAACAGAGGAGACCCTAATGAAAAACACCAAAATGAAATGAAGCCTTTTAGAGAAAAATTCTGTTAGTGAAAACATCAGTGAAAGCTTGTGGGACTGATTCCCACATGAAACTAAGCTTTGCAGAGGAACAAATGTGGACTGCTGGAAAGGGAGCAAAATATTACACAATAATTGTTTTATCTTGATTAATGTTTTTTTCATAATCAATGAAAACCGAAATTGAAAACGAAGCTGAATTTCGATTATTTGTATAGCACTAGGAGGAATGCTTATTAGGCCTGTCACGATAAGGAATTTTCTGTTGTGCAATATATTGTCACAGAAATAGTTGTGATAAACAATATTATTGTCATTTTGAGGTCATTTCATGCCACTTAATATATAAAGATTATATAACAGAATAACAATGCAAATAGCCATAAACCCTTTAAAATACTTATCATTCTTAACATTATTTAGATTCTATAACTGGATGTTAAAAATGTAAATCTCCTATTGTATATAATATTAAATACCCTATTAAGGAAATGTCCAGTTATAAACTTTGACACCGGTGAGGTAGAAGGCCAATGCAAAATGGTTTTAACATTATTTGTGAATTTGTAAACATATATAATGGCAAAAATGATTGAGGTCATCTCTAAGTATAGCAGGGTAAATTGATATATTGATTAATGTGACAGGTCTAATGCTTATTTGGTCTTAAAATCTTCACACTTAAAAAGATTGGTCACCCAAAACTGAATTGCTTTATGTTATTTGCTCCCCCTCAGTCAATCTATGATTTTTCCGCCTTTGCATAACATGACAGTAGGTATTTTAGCTAACGGCTTACAGTCAAAGAAACGCGTTTCCTGCCAGGTTTTTACTACACTTGTAACTATTAGTTTATGTAAAAAAGACAAAGCATTCTTTGGGCATCAAACATCAAGGAATCACAAAATGTGTTTAATGACATAAACTGAGTTTCCATTAGGGATGCAACTAATATAGATTTTGGTTGTATGATTATAGTCTGGAGAATAATCACGCTTTTACGGTTATTATTTATTCATTTATTTCAAAACACTACTAGTTTAGAAAATCACATGAAAACTCCATATATTTTTAAAGTGTTATTTATTGCTGCTTAGTAACAAGTTAATACAGCACAAAATAATAACAAAAAACAAACAATAGACCATTTCTCTTTGGACTTAAATAAAAAAGTTTTTGGCATTTAAACATAAGTTATAATTTTACACCAAAAATAAACGACACAACAATGAATAAATAAAGAAAAAAAAAAAGAATAATTACAAAATAGTATGTCTAATGTAAATATAAGCATCATATTAGCAAAGTATTTCCCTTTTAAGGAGAAAAGAATGTAGTCAAAGGTTGTTGAACCTCTGTCTGAAAGGCACTTTTAATCAACTACAATACGACCTTGACTCACTGTGTTTTCGCCATTCTTTCAACTAGATACGCATAGAAAGAGTGCCGCGTGCGCACCGCATGCACATCACTCACAAACTTGTGCACAAAAGAAGCAACATGAGAACGACCCTTTAATACAGGGTATATGCAGGAATTCTAAAGGTTATTTCAATACTTTAAGACTTTTTAAAGACCTTCTCAGAATATTTTAAGACCTCATCGCCAATAATCGTTCTAATCAGTACAAAACCTTTAACTTAATAAACAGTTGTTAATAAACAGTTACATAAATCAAAAGAGCACAACTATGCAACACAACTCAGATAAGCTCAGAAAAAAACAAAGCTTGAAAGAATAAATAACGCGGTTGTTTTCAGCCACTGTTTAAACTCGTCTTTCTCCAACGAGGAGTATGCAAATGTACATTTTCCCATTTTGCCGTCTGTTGTGCTCTATGGTTTCGCTACATGTGGAGAGTGTCACATCACCTGTCACATCACAAATTATGTGACATCACCCGGACAGAGGAGCTTTGCAGGACATGCCCTAGGCCTAGCCCAAGCCAATCACGTAGAGTTAGCATGCTGTTGTTAATATTAGAAGGAAAATAAATATATTTATGCTTTTTGGAGTCAAGCACTTTGGACAATTCTTTAACAAAATTTAAGACCTCATAAAACGCGAGTAATACTTTTTAATACCTTTTAAATGTCTTAATTTTCTCATAATTGATTTATTAACATTTATTACTTTTTTAGACCCAACAGAGATACCCTGCAGACCCCAGCCATAGTTAATCCAGTCTCGGTGTACAATATTGGAACTTTAAATTAGCTCAGTTAGCAAGACTTTATTTAGTTGCAAAAGTTTCATGCTGTGCAGAAACACAGTGTTGAGAAGCCTTTATGATTAACAAACCATAACAAACTGAGGCATGGTTGATAGTGAAATCGGTTAATCGTTGCATGCCTAGTTTCCATGCACCTATTTTTATGCACATTTTAGAATATGGCATAAAAATTCTTAACAGAAACAGACATGCACAAAAAAAATGGTTTTGATAAAACTTTTATATACTAATAAAAAATGTGCAAAAACTAGGATATATTTTAGGATTTATTAATGCACTGATTTAATTTCAGTATGTGATTTTGTCAAAAGCCTGTGATTTCGTTTGAACAGATCATGTGATAATAAAAATGGTTGAAATCTGAAAAGCTGTTCTGGTCATCCTAAAATTCCTTAGCCAAAGTCCGTCATCAAAGTAATTCGGTAATATAACCCACCAGATCTGTCTTGAGGGATTACATTTTGTTATCTTCTGAAGTGCAAGTCATTTAGTATAAAAGAAAAACCACAGTGAATTCTCCTACCGCAGCAAATTCTATTTAACTTTGAGATTTGGCAGCAGTTCATCAGGAAGTGATGATTTTGTCTCTTTGACTCATTGGATGAAATTGGTGCTTTATTTGCAAATGTTTTATGATATATTCCAGTTTTGTGCATATATCTAATTTGCATCTTTGGATAGAAACATAGCTGCAGTCTTTATTCAGTGTTTTGGCTGTTTATTGACACCATATCCAGTGCAATCAGTAAAATAACACGGTACAATACATTCCCCCCTTAAAGACTGTTTCATGACATACCTCACTTAAAGTGTTAGTCATAACCCCTGTGTTTTAGCTCAGATCTTCACTCTGCACTCTGGCCAGCTGCTAATGACAGAGCAGGGTCAACCAAGTATGTTTTTCAGATGATTACAGAGACTGGATATCCCAACATTCCAAATGAATTGGTCGTGAATATATGCTTTTAAATAAACAACATATTTTGATAGCTTCAGTTCTGCTCCTCTCTTGAGATCAGGATCAATGAGGTTTGCAAAGGCAGACACATTAGATCTCCTGGAGCTAAAAACATGCAAGGACTGAAAGAACTGGCAAGTTAAAAATACAACAAAGTGAGGAATTTTCAGGAAATGGCAAGTCGATGAAGATCACAATTCCCCGCAGAAGAACGAAGTATGTGTGCAGTATCTGACAGCGAAAGATCAGATGTTTCCAGGTAAGAAAGCACGTCTCTGGAATGTGTTGGTTTGGCACAAAGTCTGAAGTTTCAAAGCAGCTGTGGTCTCATTTCTGCTCAATGAGAGAGAACGGACTTTGGGCCTCAAGTGTTCCTTTATTGAGGCGTCTCTTTTCTTTAGTCATCTACAGTATATGATAATGAAACGTGTCTGACCCATTTCTGTCATGATTTGTTTTCCTCGAGCTTCCCTTTTTGATAAGAACAAAGTTTGTGATGTTTTGGGACTTGAGACAAAAATCGTCCCACATGAAAACGACGGAAAAAAAGGAGAAAATATCTTGACATAAATCAGCTGAATCTATCTTGGCAGAATTCTGCCACGTGTATAATCCAAATCTGCTTTCCTAGGTTCTGCTGACAGTCCCAATCTCAGTGCTAGACTGGAGAAGTTACGATGCATTTCAAAAGATGCACAAATCTGACACATTGTTTGACTAGGATGTGTAAAAAATGCGTATTGTAACATGCAGCGTCTATTTAGTCCATAAAATCTCCAAAGTGCAACTGACGATGTCCATCTTGATAACACATATCAGATGAAGACAACTGGTAGGCATGTCCAAACGCATCCAGTGTTTTCTTTTGAATACTTGAAATTGCAATGAAACTGAAACAGCAACAGATTAGAGCAGAAGAAAAATGTTGGGCCGGGATCTTTTCATTGGTTGTTGATTGCATTTTTTAAGATGTGGGTGTTGCTTTTGATAAAGGAGCCAGATCTCAAAGGGAGTTTTCAGTCAGTTGTGGTCAGGGTTTACGCAGACTAAATAATTGTAAAATTCCAGAATACATCACAAGAGAGAAGTCTATGATTTGACCAGAAGATCCAGTTATGACATTTTGATGAAAGGCTGATTAAAAATGTAAAGGCCAAAAGGAAACTTACAAAAATGAAACATGCATGGATGAACTGAATAAAGGCCCGTGTATACTTCAACTGAACCAAAGAAAGTATTGGTGTGATGTCATTTCAAATACAATCAGGTCAAAGCAAAGTTCGTTTTAAAAGTTTAAAAAAGCTTGCAGAAAAGATCGACCTTCATTCGTGACCATTACTTTTCTGGTATGTTTGATTTGTTCAGTGTGTCAGGGTCAGACATTCATCAGTAAAATTATAAACACCAAAAAGCTGTTTTACAATAAATGAAAGGACGACTCCAATTTAAGAGGATCATTGCTGCAAAATAAATTTGACATGCCATCTCAATTGTTTTCTCTGCTATACCTTTACTTGTATCTTTAATTTGTTATAGTTGGGAAAGTGTTTAGTACACATTTTAAATATTGATCTAAACAATAAAGTCAGGCATGAGCTTGTGCTGGAAGATTAATCAAATCAATCAAAGAATTTTCATGTGCATTCTTTCGGGGTCGTAGTTCACTGAAAAGTACAGAGACCTGGAAGGAACGTGATGGTGGGGAAAGAAAAAACAGTGGGAGAAAAAAAAAACTGAGTGATAGGAAAATATATTTAAGTTTTTGCATTCCCTTGCAAAGATGTTTTCCATTCCCTCGCAAAACTGTTGTTCCACAAACACTTCCTGTTCATTTTGGGAATCAGTTTATTATACGGAGTGTGTCCATCAGCCTGTGCTTATCCATGCATTCACGGATTCGGAGGTTGCATAGGAAGGGCGATGATCGACAGCTTTAAAAGGAAAGAAAGTGAATAGACATTTTTTAACTAACTTCAACTTGCTTTCAAGATTAAAAATGAATGAGAAATATGGGAAAATACTTAAATGGGATGATAGCAGGATAGAATGGTAAAATATGGGAGAATCCCCGCAAAAACTGCTGGATAAGTAGGCGGTTCATTCCGCTGTGGTGACCCCTGATAAATGAAGAGACTAAGCCGAAAAGAAAGTAAATGAATGAATGAATAAGGACATAGAGACAATCAATCTGAGATAATGACAATCTGAGATAATGACAAATGAACTACAGCTCTGCATGAAAATACCACATATAATCTTTACTCCAAACCAGCGTCAGAATGTTAAAAATAAATCCTTCTGCAAGATGATTCTATAGTCATGTGATGATTAAACACATTGAATCAATAAAAGCTTGACTATAAACAAAGACTGACGATATACAAATTTGGTTTACTGGCATCACTATGAATGGGGAAAATTACAATGCTCAGTATGGCTGAAACAGTACGGAAGTCCAGCTTCCCATTGAAATAGCTAATCTTAAGCTAACCTTTATCTCTAGACTTTTTAGCCATGTGGTTTTGTGGTGGAGGTGTCTGTACAGATTTTCTAGTGTAACGACACTAAACGCTGTCGTTTTGGCGACTACTGTGTATCTGCATTAATTTTGACAAGAGAACGGACATCACAGAACACGCCGACACATATGGTGTCCTTAGAGTGTCATCCTCCAGTCTTTGCTTAGGTTTTGTCTTTATTCTCCCAGTGTTTATAACTGCTGCATCATCTGGTTACCACTGAAACAGCTGTAAAAGAGATTAGTGTCATTGCGCATACCCAGTAGCTGGAGTAAACTTGAAATTATGTTTTAAATGTAATTAGAGCTTAAGCAACATCAGTAATTGGACAGGTCCCTTCAGATTTGATTGCTGATGAGAAATATGTAATTTAATTGGAAGGTTGATGAGCAGGTTTTGAGATTTCAGGATTTCCCCATTCATTTAAACAGGACAGATTTGGCTAATAAAATACTGACTTTTCTTGAAAAGGACTTGGGGAACACTGTAGGGACTTTCGGCATTTCCTTCTTCTTCGTGGGGAAGTGTGGTGATTTCACATGAGAGTGCCCTTTGGCCTTTCGAAGAAAAATTACTGTTGATCACACAACTGTGTTTCCCTGACAAGATGTGCATGACAATCACAGATTTTATCAATTGTCTTTGCGATTTCATTTCAAATAATTGCTCTGCTCTTGTGTAAAGATGTTAACCAATAGTAAACCACTGCTTGAGCATTTCAATCTTCTTTTGATCTTTGCTTGTGAGTATATTGATGTTTTATGATCAATAATATGCTTTTAGAAAATAAATAGCTGATTGGTTGTGGAGTCTTCCACATGATGTGACGGTGCACATGGCAATGGTGTATTTATAAATTTATGCTAGAGGAAAGGCAAAAGATGTTGGAAGTGTGTGTCTTTTTCACTCTGATGAAAAGAGGAGAAAAGTTATAGATGTTTCCTTGCAATTTCCTTGTTTTCTGCAGTAAGGGTTTAAAACAAATGTAGTTGTGTAACTTGAAAGTAACTGTAACTTCAAAATGTTTGATTCTGAGAAAAAATTGCTGGTTATACTGTATCTGTACCGCTTTTTGAGTTTGCATATTTCTGTGTTTATTTTTATTTTTGACATTCAGAGTTTGTCTTACATTATAATGACAAAATGATATTCTTCTGAATTATTAATCTGGTGTTTAGTCCATGAATATCAACAGGGATTCAAATTGCATGATAGTGAATAATGGCAATTTTATTCTTGCAGTGAAGTGCCTGCTTAATAAAAGGAAAAGGAGTGTCTGAAGTCTGAACTGAGTAAGTCTGTGGTTCCAAGCGTGATTTATACATGTGATGTCATGAGTTCAGCGAATGTCATTACTTAATCTTGCTAGACCGTTCAACTCATGCCTTGCCAACCCACACATGCTGGATCATGAGCAGAGGGCAACATAAACATTACATTACCACACAATAAAGTGATATAACAAGAAGCTGTAATGGCTCTCATCAACCTCATATCAATCAAAAGCCATAAACTCCTTTCATTCAGACCACTGATCAAACATTCCAGCCGACTAACAACTACATCTCTTAGCTGAAATGATGGATGAAAACCACTGAGCAAAATGTAGGGAACGACAAAGTATTAGTGGAGGTAACGAAGGAAGGAAAGAACATTGATGCAGTTGAATGCTTGAAAAAACCTCACTCGCCCTTGTAGCTGTGGCTTGCTATCTCAGCAGGTGTGTGCCATGCACTGATGGAGCTCTCTCAAATGATCGCCCACATCAACGTCCCACTGAGGCAGACACACGTTCATTATGACACCCAAGAGAAACAACTAAAATGAAAAATGAGATAAAAACCTGTCTCTCTAAAGACCTGTCAGGCAAATCAGTGTCTGATAAAGACCAAACAAGAAGAAAAACAAGTCGTGATCTCAGCTCCTCTGGCACAGCGACAAGGAATTTAAGCTGCAGTAAAAGCTAATGGGTCTCAGAGAAACCCGGCAACAGCCCTGCATTGCCTCTCTCAGGCAAAACCACAGCTGCAGTAGGGAAATCCATCTCTTCCAGCCAAGCGCAATTTAAGCAGAACGGTGACCAACCCGGATTGGCTGAAATGGTCTGAAAGTCCTCATGGCCCTCTGAGTGACGTGGAGTGATTTGTTGTCACAGAGTGGAGGACGCCCAAGACTTTTCCCATACAACACTAGCTAAATATTTCAGAACTGTGTTTGCAATCTTGGATTTGGCAGGCTTCTCAAAGTGGCGTCTATGGGTGGGCTTTATCGAAGGTGCAGACATCAGGTTGAGTGGACCTTCATTTAATATCCATTGATGAATCCTCCAAAAAAGATTTTTCCCATGGACACGAGCCAAGCGACTATATGTGCACCTGGATATCATGTTGCAGCAGATTCTGCATGCTTACAAGAATAAGCTGATACTGTGATGTGCCAAGTATGGAAATTCCATTTCTTGGGTTGGATTTAGATGCTTTTCCATCTTATTCATCATAACGACATGCATGGAAATGCCATCACAGTTAAACTCTGTTCAGATTACACAATTTTGTTTTTTGATTTCGGCAAAATTTGCTTGACGTTGAGTGTAATGAGAAATTTTTAATCAACAAATGTGTATCAGGAAGCAGGATTTAATCATTTTGTTCCAGTGTAGTGTAGTTTCAAAAACACTGATTTCTTTACAATTTAAAACAACATATTTGGAGATCTTTTTCTGCTGGAGATACTGTTGCCCCCCCCCAAAAAAAAAAAAAAAAAACCTTACAAAAATCTTATATATACCATAGGAAAGATATAGCAGAAAAATTTGTCGATTTTCAAACCTTGACTTTTCCAAACTGCACTATACCTTGAGAACGATTATCCATCCATGCCATACTGCATGACAACCAATGCCATTTTTTGGAACACTTCACAACATCACAGAAATTCTAGAACGTTTAATTTTCCCAAGATCCATCACATGGGTGAATCTGACCAATAGGAGAACATAATCTCTTCAGTAGTAGAGTTGTCAAAACTATCAACCTATCATATTGGTAGATACCCATGGTACTGAAATTTAAAACAACAATTTGTACCAAAGTAGATACTTTTGACAACCCAAAAATGTCAAAATGAAGCAGAGAGGACTGCTTCCATGAAATAAAAGAAAGCTTAGTGGCAACAGTAAGTTTGCTTAATGTGTCATCACGGAAATTCTATGACAGAATCAAAGGAGAGATGTTGGCAATCGATAGCCGAGGTACTTCTGCAGCCTGGTGAGTGAGTACTGGAATTAGTATGTAAACTAACAAATCAGTTGGAGCCAATGACTATAGTGGTACTGTGCGCCGACACATAGCACCAACGTGCTCGCAGCGACCAGAGTTCAATTCCCTGCTCGAGGTCCTTCCCCTCTCTCTGCTCCCAATGCTTTTCTGTCTAAAATCTCTACGGTCCAATCATAAAATACATTTGAAAACCCCCCCAAAAAAGACTAACAAATCAGACAATTACAAAGACATTATAATTTATGCAGCTTCTTGATGACAGAGTGTGTGTCATAGACTTCAGTGCAATGATTGATCGTGAATCAATGTGTAATCTGGCATTAAAACTTAATGACACTTAAAAGATTTTATCTAGAAAAAATTGCATAGCCTGGCAGTGACTGCTGTAGCCAACAATAAAGATAATAAATCTGAACAGAGTTTAAGACATTTGATTTTGCTAAAATATGACATTAGTATGTTTCCACTGGAATTTCGCATAAAAGACGTGCAAATAAAGCAGTGTTTTCATCTAATGAGTCAAAGAGAACAAATCGTCACTTCCTGATTAACTGGTGCCAAATATCAAAAGTAAAAATAGAATTTGCAGCGGTAGGAGAAGCTGCATGAATCCTTTCTTTACTTATTAAATGACCTCACTTCAGAAGACAATGTCGACACGCAATGAACGCCTGTTGGCGTTTAAAGGCGTAAGACGCAGAGTGCAGATGTTTTACAATGTGCTCAGTCTGCTATTTTGTCCATTCACACAATTTTATAATCACATGATCTCTTAAAATAAAATCACATGACCTTTTTTAATGCGCATACTGGAATTTGTTTCCATTGTAGTTTATGCACATCTTTTCTTATCGAATAAAAAGTTTATCCAAATCAATTATGTGCATATGTTTTTTATGCATATATTAAAAAATGTATGTGCATCTCTTCATTTCCATCAAACATCTCCAATAAAAACATCTCCATAAAAATAGGTGGATGAAAACATAGCTATTGGAATACAGGGTTCACAAGAAAAATGCAAAGATCCCAGATTATAGTCATCATCAGAGAAGCATGGAGTGAAAGACCTCGGGTTCATAACAGAATGACGTTTTTAGTCTTTAAGCAGATGCGCTTGCGAGTTTCTGCCAAACAAAGTGAATTCCATCAGTCTGCTGGAGAGGAGACGAGAGGAAAATCGTTCTACCAATTCACGCCTACAGTCTTGCGTTTGTCATGATTTGTGCAATGACAAAGGAAGATCAGATATGGGATTGCAACAAACAGAAAAATGAAAAGAAGAGTTGAGCTCTAAGAGCAAGTACATATGAACTGGTTTCTGTTTTTGAACATCTGATATCAATAATTATTATGCAATAATTGAAAGTATTATTATATTAGAGCTTTTATCCAGATGCTGAAAACTATTCTTGCTCTCCATTTTGAGAGGGCTGAATGAAATGTTTGTACTAAGTTCTAATGAATAAGACACAGAGTCCAAAGTAAACTGATTTCACAGAGTTTAGTTAAATGTTAGGATCCTAAACACTTCTGAAATAGAATAGTTTCAAAGATCACAGTTCAGTCTACAAGCAAACATATTAGAAACAGTCAAAAAGATTTGACTTGGCATGTACTCAAGAATCAATAGTCACTAAATATGGTAACATAATATGACATTTGTTCAAACAAAAAAAAAAACACACAGAAAAAAACAAACAAACAAAACATGTTTATGTTTCTTTTTGCTTACAGTAAAATATTGAACAGTGTTTAATTACACAGTATGGGCCGCTGTTCTATTCAGTTTGGCATTGTCTTACTGTCATCCTTAATAAAAAGGCTTAATAAAAATAATATCTAAAGTATTTTAAAAATGTAATTCTTAACTTAAGCAACAATACACACCATCCTACAAATAACATACCCAAAGCAACATCTTTGATATTACTTTACCTGAAAACAAAAGGGTTTTAACCTATAGCTCATTTAGCTGGAATAATTTAAATCGGGATGACAAGAAATTGTATTATCACTACAGTATATTTGTCAATTTTATTTGTCTACATTAGTAATTCTTAATTGTTTTTGCTTTAATTTATTTTACACTAAACCTAAAGTGACAACTAACAAAAGAAACTGTCAAAATGTCACACGGTGAACTTCCAGGGAACAACATGTGAATGTGCAGTCACATTAATAACAAGCTTGAGAAAAATAGGATTAAGATTAGGCTTAGCACCCTGCTTTTTGCAACTGTTGCAAGAAACAGGCATCACAATATGCTAATGATGTCAGAAACAATACGATTAACAAAATAATCTTATTCTATGAAATTACAACTTAATTAAAACAGTAATGAGTGAAGATTTTAACTGCATCATATTTACACTGTCAGAAATCACCTATTAATCAGTAGGTAGGTACTGATTTGAATTTGAATTTATTACTCAACCATTAGAAAAGTACGTTCTATACAGTATGAATGTGAGTAGTATGAATGGAACTCGGACATACTAAATCCGCCATTTTGTCATGATCACATGACCTACCTACAGTATATCAGTTGCATCGATTCACTCCCATTCATGAATTATCTCGCGGGGCATCATGGGATAGCATAGTGTCAATTGGATGCAAACTTCTGAATCTGGCTAGAAGTAGTAGGTCAACCGAGTACTTCTCGCATACTGATTTTCGAATTCTATGAATTCGGACATACTACTCAGCTCGCATACTGATTTCAGCATCTCTATAGTATGAAAGTATGTGATTTCAGATACAGCCACAAACTATGAACAACAATAATGTCAAACAAGTCACTTTTTAATATTTGACTTATTTTTTCTTACAATAATGTGCTATATAACTATATTTAATTTTAAGCATAAAAATGGCTAAAAAGATAAATACAGATCATTTTTAATAAAATAATATATATATATATATATATATATATATATATATATATATATATATATATATATATATATATATATATATATATATAACAAATATATAATTTTATGAAATCAGCTGGGGAAATTATCGCATTTTTAAAAGTAACACAACATTTATATAAAAAAAAGGTTTGCATACTTTAGCTTGAAATTTCAGTATTCAGCATTAAATTGAATGTAGCACTTAACTTTTTATAAAGTGATGACTTTATACAGAAATTTTAACATGCTGGTATAACAGAAACAAGATATCCCACAAATATCCAAATGCAAGTCATGTCATTTATGATCAAAGTCTAAAAAAACTACTCTCGTCAAGCATAACCCTAAAGTTTTGGTCGTAATAATCTTTTAAATGCTGTGTGAAATGTCTTTTCTTTTGCCTCACCCAGGTTACTCTGTGAAAAAAAAGGGGAGAGGAAAATATTTACTAAGAATCCAAAAGTGCTGGCTGGAAAATGAGGAAACTTATGCTCTCGCTGGGCTGATTAGCTAATAATTTGGATAATAAAAAGCTCAAAATAAGACCAGCCTGTTAGGAAAAACAAAGGAAATAAAACTACTTGAAAGTCTTAACAGATTGAAGGCTTAAGACAGACAAACTTTTCTAAGCTAAATTCTCTAAAATATGCACATACATACAGTTGTTTTTAAGCCAAAACTGAAATGAGGTGAGGGTGAGGACATGCATTTAAAACTTTTAATGGATTTCCAAACACAGACATTCATCCTCCCATTTCCTATAGTCTGAATGTAGTAAAAACAGCATGTTTTCTGTGGTTAATAGTATATTCCAGTAGTTGAAGAACTCAATATAGTTAATGAATTGGCAAAGCCTATTAAATCAACTACTGAATAAATATATACAACACCGGTATATATGCTGGTGTACAATAATTCCATATATCGTGATATTTAGAATCACATTATTACTATTGTGTGCACTTTAAAATATAAATTATCAGTAAAACCTTTAGAGGGATTTTATGAATAATCAGATTGTATTTGCAGTGGTATTAATAACAGCGGCAAATACTTGGAGGCTTAATTGTAGGGCTGCACGGGCTAAAATGTGAATCACAATTTTTTTTTTTTGCTTAAAATCAAGATCCCGATTTTTTTTTACGATTCTTCAGATGTGAAATAAAGGTTAATATGAGTAGGCTATTACTCTGAATGATTTTGACATCTTGAGCTTCAAAGTTTTTGCAATCCATATAGCAAACAGTATGTGTGCAACATTTGTTTTTTTTTTAAGTCTTAAAATGTAAACAATAAGTTGTCATTTAAAAAGAATATGTCAGTAACTCAATTTTGACAAAAATGTCAGATAGAACCTTATAATTCTAAAGTGACGATATGGTAAAACAACAATAATAATATTAGGCCTATGTGTAGATCTACTGTTGCTTAAAATGCTAAATTTTGTGCAGTCATTATGGTGGACTTGAACAGACTTTCAATATGTCCTGTTTGTTAATTTACAGTAAAATGATGATATCAGAATACAACTATTCATAGTCATAAAATTGATTTACTATGTTTAAAACATGTGCTTGTCATTTGTCATTGACAGCATCATTAGACGATTTGTTTTTACTGATAAAATCAGACATTTACATTTACATTTAGTCATTTAGCAGACGCTTTTATCCAAAGCGACTTACAAATGGAAGCAATTTACACAACCAAGAGCAACAATGAATAAGTGCTTTAGGCAAGTTTCAGGTCTGTAAAGTCTAAGAAGGGAAGTATTAGTAGTATTAGTTTTTTTTTTTTTTTTTTTTTGTACAGTTAGTGTGATATTCAGAGAGGCAATTGCAGATTAGGAAGTGTAGTGGAGACTAAAAAGTTGGGTTTTTAGTAGTTTCTTGAAAGTAGCGAGTGACTCTGCTGTTCTGATGCAGTTAGGGAGTTCATTCCACCAACTGGGCAGATTGAGCGTGAGCGTTCGCGAAAGTGATTTCTTCCCTCTTTGGGATGGAACCACGAGGCGACATTCATTCACAGAACGCAAGTTTCTGGAGGGCACATAGATCTGCAGAAGCGATTTCATTTGTCATTATCAGATTTCTTCTTGCATTATATTCAACATTGGGCTATATAAGCTAGTGTAGCTATACTGACATTGTTAAACATTTATTTTCATGAACAACACCATGTGTTAGTTATGGAAAAAAAAACATCTCAAATGCTTGTCGTAATCATAACTGTAAAATGCGTTACGGTCATTTAAATGATGTGCGGCCAGTTTTACTTTTTAAGTGCGGCTCGTCACTGTGATAAAACACACACACATGCAAATCATTCTTTCAGCACGGCTCTCAAACGATCGCTCTGTGCAACAAACTTAAGGTTATTTACAACTTTATTACTTGTTATTCACAGCCTTTGCAGGTTCTGTTCAGTAAAGTAGCCGTCATTGGCGTGCTGCATGCACGCGCGCGTTCTCGATAGCTCGTGGTCAGCTCACATGTGGTTTTGTGATTTCAGATTCATCATTACATGAAGACAGATATGACATTTCTGGGTGAATTATGCCTCATAAATACAGTATGACACTTTTAACGCCATTTGAAAGTGTTCATGTTCCTGTGAAGACTGGTGCGACTGCCTTTTTGCTTCTCTCCTGACCTTGAAAATATAATTGGCTGAATTGTAGAACAGTAAAAATAAGATCGTGTGTAGGGTCGAATCGAGATCGGGATTTTTTTTCGATTAATCGTGCAGCCCTACTTAATTGCTTATCTTAATATCTCAAAGCAAGAACTTTTCACCTCTAAATCAGGCCAAATTTATTCTAATAACCATTTACCATTTTATACTAGGGCTATTGAATAGAAACACTTCAGTTTGTTTAACTAAACTCACAATGAGTTTTTATTAATCCTATGGGTGATATTAATTTCTTTGTAATGCCTAACAATGCAGTAAAATCATAGCCGTAATTGTTGCATCAAGTGGAGGTATTAATACAGATCTGTTGTATTTTTTAACTACTATTAGCTAACTATTTTAGGCTATTATCTAACGTTTACTAATGAGACTTTATTTTAAAGTGTTATCAATTGTACTTTATAGTTCTTTTGCATTTAATTTAATTTGGTTGAAACGTGAAATTTGGTTAAAATTCTTGTAACTTAGGTCAATATTGTGATTGTGACTAAACTTTTAGCAATTAATCCCCCCCAAAAAAACATTTATATCATTTAAACCATCAAAAACCTATAGTTGAGATTATATTTTATGTTCATACATACATACATATCCTCCAATAAATATAATACATATACACGATACAGCAGTTTCTCAACCACGTTCCTGGAGGACCACCAGCTCTACACATTTCCCATGTCTCCTTAACCAAGCACACCTAATTCAGATAATCAACTCATTAGCAGAGCCTGAAAGACCTGTAATGGGTGTAATAGACAAAGGAGACATCCAAAACACAGTGTTGGTGGTCTTCCAAAAGCATGGTTGAGACACCCAGCAATACAATATTTGTTTATGGTTTTAGGAAGACACAAGGATGAATAAATGTTGAATCAGTTTCAGTTTAGGGTGAACGAAACCTTAAAGGTAACAAACTCACTTTCTAGGTTACAACTGGAGGCAAGACATCAGCAATCCACAGAAAGTAGTAAAGACATTCCACAGTGTGGTGGAGAGCTGAAGTAATAACCTCAGTCAGCAATCTCTCCATCAACAAGCCTGCAGAGGGGAAATAGGGCCCACCACAAGCGGCTCTGCATTTGAACGCTCTCAGATGGAGAGACAGATGTCAACACAACACAGCACAGAGCTTCTCATTTCTTCTATGAGTGCAGATTTTGCGTGCATAATGAATTTACTGTATGTGAGTGTGTTTTAGTTTGTGGAGAGGCTTGCTTTCAAAATAGTTTACTTTACTGGTAGTTCTGAAATATCTGGTTTCCGTTATCTTGATTTGAATTAGGAACTCCCTGTTTTCTATGGTGAGTTGCTATAGAAAACTCTCAAGCTACAATTATAGGGTGAGTGTCTCGTCAAATGTCAAATGACAACTGCTTGGGGTTGAGAAAACTTTTCAAAAAATGCTCACCATAGCCATTTGTTTTATCAAATGATCACACAATCACTTCAGAAATCCTTCTGATTTGCTTATCTGCAGATAAGGAAAAACTATATATTCAATGTTGAAATCTGTTTGTTCTGCTTCCTATTGAAAATAGTATTGAGGATTCATTAGAAGCTTTAACTTTTTAGCAATCCGCTTACAAGTGGACGACAATGAAACACTTTGAGCTTGTCCATATTTGGCCAATTCCACAGGCAGCTTAAAAACCATTCTGATGTGATTGCGTCCATAGTGTCAACAATGAAGTGGTCAAATGTGTTCAAACAGATCACAAAAGATCAACTACAGTCCGTATACTGACCTACCATGATCATTATGGGATGTTTTGTGAGAAAGCTCACCAAAAGAAAGTTATCCACACTTCTTTGGGCACTCTCAGAAACAAAGGTACAAGAGATTTAGGTAATTCAAGTTAAGATTAAGTAATTAATTTGGGCAAACTAACCCTTAATAGGGTACATATTGGTACCTTAAAGATACATTTTAGTAGTGTTTCAAGTTTTACCGTTTAGATGCAAATATCATGCACATTTAAGGTATCACGACACTCTCAGAAAAAAAGGTACACAGTGGTACAAACAATGTTCCTTAAGAAACAGTTTTGTACCTTTGGAAAAGTTGTACCTTATTTGGTGCAGAAAAGACCTCTTATAATATTGTTTTGTGTCTATTATGGTACAAATAAAATGAAGGTACACAATTGTTCCCATGTAAAAGGTACATAAGTGTTGAACAACCCCTTCTTTATTACAATATCTATGAAAATAAACATTACTGGAAAGGCAAAGTGATTTCATGAATAGTGTCCATATTAAAACAAGAATCATCATTTATATGTTTAAAGAAACTCACAAACATGAACTATTAAGTTCTATAATACAAAACTGGTAAAACAAAACTATAGATATTGTAAACTAAACATTTAAGGCATTTTAAATAAATGTTTGACACAGTTACTAAATATATGTTTGACACAGCATTTTTGACACTGTTAAGGTACAAAGTTTCTTGTCACTGTAGCGGTACCTTCATAGATCAGATTTGTACCTTTGATGAAGGTACAATTTTGTATCTGCAGGTTTTAAAAACCAAAGGTACATTTTGGTTTGCCATGGTACAAGGTTTTGTACTTTCTTTGGTACAACACTGTGCTATTTTTTCTAAGAGTGTATGGACACTTTTTGAAAGGGATCGCCTCAGTGACAACTCTCACACCATTTTTTCTGAGAGTGCATTATACCAAAACACATATTACCCACATACTACCTGACACATATCAGAATGATAGTTGCGCTCCACATCTTTGCATTCACTTGTTAGCTGCATGATTGTAGATAAACTGAGAATTACCTATGCACTTTCCGTCGGTTTAGTTCCTGCATTATCAGGGGTCACCACACCGGAATGAACTGACAATTACTCTAGCATCTGTTTTTACACAAAGAATGACTTTCCCGATGCAATCCAGCACTGAAAGTACAATCCTCTGTGCTGGAAAACAACCGCACACTCTCCTATTCACACACTATGGTTAATTTAGTTGATCCAATTCACCTATACCTCATGTATTTGAACTGTAGGGGAAATCAGAGCACATGGAGGAAAGCCACACAGACATGAGGAGAACAAGCAAACTACAATTACACAGGCCTCCTGGTCCAGCAGGGATTTGAACCAGTAACCATCTTGCTGTGAGGCAAACGTGCAAACCACTTAGCCACTGTGCCACAAAAATGTTACAATATTCCAAAAATGTTCATTCAGGTTAACACCAGGTGAAAATGAACGAATGTCTCTGATGACCATTTGTGATTGTATGACTGAAACACTTCATACAACCAGGGTCTATGATCAACAGAAAATAATGGCTTTTGCTTGAAATAATTTAGTAATTTTGTAAATAACATGTTTTTATTGTTACTTTCAGTCAATTTAATGCACACTTGCAGGGTAAAAGTACTTGTGTACGCATTGTGGGATTGGTGGATGCCAACCAACCACCGTAAAGAAGATGTGTCGTGTATGAGGCGACAAACTGGACAAAAGTAAAGCGAAAGCATAGAGACCAAATGCGTGCAAGTTACACCAAGTGGGCACACGAGAGAGACAAAATATGCATGAGAGAGACCGGGTGCGCAAAAGAGAGGCCAAGTGTGCTGGCGAGAGAGAGCGAATGTGCGCGAGGTAGACCGAGAGACTATTAACGTTACTATTATTAATTACTATTACTAATACTACTACGTTTGTTGTTCCAAATAAATAAGCACACATTTGTTATCTGTATAAAAAAACTGAATAGTTTAGTAGACACAGTGACACACTTCTGTTATATTTCAGAACACGTTACTTAAAATGTATAGTGTTGTACTGCTCAGTAAACATGCTGTGATTTTTTTTTTATTGTTTTACATTAATTTATAGCTGTTTATAGCATTTTTTTATGCAACAGCAGATTTTACACTTTAAATATACACAGCTTACTTTCCATAAGTTGTCGACATACCATATTTAATTTCTGGTTAGTTTGAAAATTGCTCGTAGATTGCATTTTTGAGCAGTTGTTATGTTTTTGTTTTGTTTAAAATGCATACAATTTATGGTTGTCTGTAATCGCAGTTTTTTAGTGCTGAGTTTCACCAAATTGATTCTAAATGATAATTCAGATAACTTTCATTTATTTATTTCATAAAGGTTTTGTGATTGTTCAAGGGTTAATACAACCTTAAGAAACTTTATTTTTGCTTTTTTGTTTCTGAATATATTATTCAGCTAGTTTATCAGCGCGTAAAACATACGCTGGATAATTAAAACAGTGGTTTATCAGAAGTTGGGTAATCAAAAGTGTATTCTCCATGCAGCGTTTAAGTGCCGTTATAAGGGCATTAATGGGAGCATTAAAACTGTTCTTTGTAAAAGTACCTCAAAAATTACTTTTGACAGTAATGCATTACTTTTTGGAATAAGTAATCAATAAAATAATTGAGTCACTTTTTGAATGAATTAACTAGTAACTGTAACTAGTTTCTATTTTTCAGTAACTAGCACAACACTGCTTAAATTCGAGAAATCTGTACAGTACCTAAAACTTGTAATACGTGCAAGATAATCAAATTTGCAACTTAAATATCAATCAAATTATCAGAGACAGACGGTCCATCTCTAAACTAGTTAGGATTGATAAAGGCACAGCAAAATTGTTCATTTGGGACAGGAACAGCAGTCCAACAACCCAAACACAAACCCCTTTTCTTTAAATAGATCTTATTTACCACAAACACAGTTCCAATTGGCTGCTCAAATCTATTACTCCCTTTGGGGGCTCAAAGGAATTCAGGGATATGCTCATCCCCAAATCCTGACAGAGCTCTGGGAACTGGGATTCTTTTTTTGTGTTCTTTGCAGTACAAAAAAGACCCCTAAAGAACTAAGCATCAACATGTTCTGATTATTCCATAGAATATGACATGTGCAACCCCATCCCATTCCAATTCCGGATAGAGAATGGCAGTAAAGCATTTTTAGAGGCAATATCCAGCAAGAAGTTGACCAAAGCACTTTTTGTTCATTCATAAATTCGAGCCTCTGTCAAGCGAGCTCCAAAGAGCAGTTTAGACATGCGAGGACATAGAGTATCCGTCTTTGTGTCGTAGTGCTTCTGGGGAGCTTATGTGACTCAGAGATAAGTAGATTTACAGTCTCTATTTACACAGAGCTTCTTCTGAAATAGAACACTTCCACTCACAGAGCAAGACTTGCAATAGCCCATGCTCTCCCTTTGATTTCCACTATGATTTCAGATAAAACCACTGGGCAACTTGAAGATATTTCTGGACAATAATAATAAAAACTTAATAAATGGGACACACTGTGAGCATATTAAGGCTTTGCTAAAGTCATAATTGTAAATCAAAATCAAACAATATTTATTTGTTATATCCAAGTTGTAAATGTACACTATATATTTCGGATATATAAATAAGATTTAATGTGAACACATAGCAGTTTGCATAAATGTTAAAGCAATATGTCTATTTGTTTTAACAAACAAGGAATTTCATGCAGTCAGAGCGGGAATTGGTCAGAAACAAAAAGCAAGAACATATCATTGAATATTAAAAACTGCTAGTTATGCTTTAAAACAATTAATTATCTGAGGTCTACAAGCCTATAGACACCATTGTTTATACTATAACCCCTTAAGTGGCCCACTTAAAAAATAATGATCCATAAGTCATGACAGCATTTGTTTTTATGTTAGCTATAACTTATTCAAATAAGTTAATCGTTTCTAACTTTTTAAACTAATAGAAGCTGTTTTCAATTAGTTTGATGTCATTAAAGTTAATACTACTCTTTAGGGTAATCTGGTTAAATTAAACATTTTACGCAACTAGAAATTTTCTTTTTGTATTTTCTTTTTTTAAAGGTAAAACCATCGAGCTATAATATAGAATTAATATAATATTATATAGTAATTAAAGTAATATTATTAGTAGTAATATGCATTGCTAAAAACCCGATTTGGACACTTTTAAAGTAGATTTTCTAAATATTTAGTTTTTTTTAACCCTTAAACAGTTGTGCCTTAGTCAAATATTGTCCAGTCATCAAGTGAAAACGCGTTTAATTAGCTTACAGATTATGCACAGATCAAATTCTCAAAAATTGACGCTTATGACTTGCTTAGTGGTCCAAAGTCACATGATACGGTATCATTTTCAATCGTGAACTCAAAAAAAGTGAGGTGACAGTTAAGGCGTTAAACCTGATATAGCGCGTTAATCTGTCAGACTTCTATTTCATTTCCTTCTAGCCCTTACATGCAAAATAAAGCTAAAATAAAAACTAATTTGGTACCTGAAACGTTCACTCGCAGCCCTTCATCGTCCTCATGGATGCAGTAAGGTCAGTTTCAGACAGCTGGCACGCGCTGTTTGGGTTCCCGTGAGTTCAATAATCATTGCAATCATCCGTATAAAGTCCCTGAGCGACTTCACCGTACTGTATATTCACAAAATGTTTCTAGCAGCTCCAGCGACTTTCTCTCTCTTTCATGTGATCTACTTGGTTAAAGTCCATGACTACTGTTTTCCAAAGGACAGTCTGTCGATGTAGATACGGACAGCGTCTGTGGCTCCGAGCCTGTCAGATGAAAACGCAAACTTTGCGCGCGCGCGCCTGTGATCCATTTACCCAGAGCGCTGAATCTCTGCGAGACTGTTCAGATCCTCCCGCCCCTTTATCAAACTCCCAACCGAAGAAACCCAGTCAGTTTCTGATATTGGCACTCACTGGTTGTGTCTCATATGCTACTGGCTGCCTATTTAGACAGCACTTGGATTAGGCGATAACTAGTGACGAATCTGATTCATTATGGCAAGCCATTTTAACATTAAATCAATTAAATGTAGCAACTAGCATCTATTTTTAGATACTACTATGCTTTTTTTTAAATAGTCTAAACTACTAAATTGGTTAATCAGACTCTGTGGCCAATTTGACTAATATAACAAGATGTGCACATACGATGAGAACTAGCTAGTACCTAAGGAATACCTAGTTTCTGTTAAATAGCAATGAATAAAAAATATTATCAGTATACAATTAAATACCAGTCAAAATTGTAATACTAAAACTGAATAGTTATCTCAATGACAGATCCTCACAAAATTATTGTTGTTATTGTTGCTTTCATCATTGTTATTATTTTTATTATAACAATACAATAGTTACTATAGCCTCTATACTGAAATAAGAATCTTATGAAAATGCATGTATATCTTGACTAAGAACTAATGCTAATAAATAGGTACTAGTTTGTAACGAATAAGCACTAGCAGATAATCATTAAATAATACTCAATGGAAAGTCTAAAAACTTACAAAAGAAATTTCAGTCTAAAAAAACTGTTCTGGTAGCATAAAAAATAGATACTTTTTTTATATAGGATTAAATGTTATTATTCATTCCAAACTTACGTTCTGGTTAAATTAAAAATAATTTTAATGTGACATTCCTATCAAATTTCAATGACCACTGATTACTACAAAAATCACTATGTGTATCTTTGATTGTATGAAATCATATGGAGTTATTCATTCATTCATTTTATTTTTCTGTTAAGTCCCTTTATTACAAACTCCACACAGAAATGCCCAGCCCAGGCTCGAACCAGCGACCTTCTTGCAATGAGGCGACAGCACTACCTACTCCGCCACCACACCGCGTCATCGCCCAAACGATGTTATAGTTACACCAAATCACAAAACATATACTGTTCTGATCCTTGATGTTGATTGGTTGATTAAAAGTGAGTGCAGCTATACCCACTTTTATAGCAAAGAAAATACAAAACGTTTTAACAATAAGAGCAAAGTAAAGGAAAATCAAGAGAAAGCACACTGAAAACATATATAATTCCCCGAATTTACTAATTTTTTTTTTTCCTTAACTGGTTGTAAACAATTAAATTGAGTTTAATTTAAACAAACGAATTAAGTTCAAGATTACAACATTTTATTTGTTTGTTTAAATTCAACACAAATTGTTTTTGTTAGTCCAGACATCATCACAACGTATAGTTAACGGATCAAATTAACTATAATAACTAAATAAAAAGTTAAATATCACACTAAAACACTTGTCATCATAAAACAATTAAAGGTTTCTTACAGCAGTCTCAAGAATGTTATGTCCTCATTATGTCATCAGATTATTTGTTCTATAAAACTCTATTCTAAAATTGCATTTACAGTGAATGATGATGGCTATGACCACTTCAAACACATCTGTGAGTCACTACGTAAAGTGCTGGGTAGTAAATGATTACATGTAATCTGGAATGAGTAATCAGATTCCAATGTACTACTAATAATTAGAATATATTATATTTTAAACTGCTAATAATCAGACTGCATGTCACCACTTTTCCCAAACAATTTCCACCAATGCTTCTCAAGATTATAATGACTGAGGTTACGATTACCATGATTACAAGCAGACATTTCCAGAGTTTTATCATCCTGTGAATGATCAAATTGCAGTATTGCAAACAGGTTGCCTAACAAGTGATGTTATCTGCCTCTTTTTCTAAGACATAAATGTAAAAGTAATTGCATTTTATAGTTCCGCTTATGCAGATATCGCCATCTACCTCTACAAGTATGTACTGCAGAATGAGAAAACTGATTGTACAATGCATTCAGAACCTGGTCACTGAAAACATGCAAGGTTGAGATGCTCTCATGAAATCAATGTGGTAGGAAAAATGTTTTTGAGATCCAGAATTGCCTTTTACTTTAATTTTGGAGTGTTGATGTAAAAAAAAATATGCTGAAGACAGTTGTATATAAATCCTGCTGTACATTGTTTAAATTGAAAACATAACTGTAATTGTTTGTATTTTAGTATTATAATTAACTGTACTATACACTACCTGACAAAAGTCTTGCCACTTATCCAAGTTTTAGGAACAGCAAATAATAGCTTGACTTTTTGTTGATCATTTGGTATCAGAAATGGCTTATATGAAAGGCAAATACCTCTACATTACACTTATTTTACCAAAATAAAATATGATCATGTTTTAATTTTTAATTATTTAATTTGGAGAGTAAGGTCTGACTTTGCTTGGACAAAAGTCTTGTCACTTAACAGAAATAAAGTACAGTATACAATATAAAGTCATGGTGCAGTGGAAAAAGCATTAATATTGTGTATGACCCCCATGAGTTTGGAGGACTGCATCCTTACATCTCTGCAATGACTCAAAAAACTCATTAATAAAGTCACCTGGAATGACAAAGAAAGTGTTCTTGCAGGACTCCCAGAGTTCATCAAGATTCTTTGGATTCATCTTCAATGCCTCCTCTTCCATCTTACCCCAGACATGCTCAATAATGTTCATGTCTGGTGATTGGGCTGGCCAATCCTGGAGCACCTTGACCTTCTTTGCTTTCGGGAACTTTGATGTGGAGGCTGAAGTATGAGAAGGAGCGCTATCCTGCTGAAGAGCATACAAAAGTCTTTATACCTCAGGCTGTTGATGTTGCCATCCACTCTGCAGATTTCTCACACGCCCCGATACTGAATGTCACCCCAAACCATGACTTGTCCTTCATCAAACTTGACTGATTTCTGTGAGCATCTGGGTTCATGCGGGTTCTAATAAGTCTTCTGCAGTATTTGTGATGATTGAGATGCAGTTCAGCAGATGATTCATTGGAAAAATCTGCCTTCTGTCATTTTTCCAAATGATCAACCAGAAGTCAAGTTATTATTTGTTGCTCTTACAACTGGGATCGACGACAAGACTTTTATCAAGAGGTGTATAGCTACTTTCTGATTTTATAGTAAAATGTGATTTAAATGTGATTTATGCTTACTCTCTCACTTTATAAACAATTTTAATTTATGTGTAGCAGAATTTGTTTATTCATGCACTTTTAGTCATGTTTTTAGTAATAAAACAAAAGATTTCAAAATATTTTTAAATATTGCTCAAGTTTGTTAATAAAAATTAACATGTTGTTTAATTATATGGTATTGAGTTTTGCTTTATTGCCAAAATTGGTATTAAGAACTCTGAGAACCAGTGACTATTAACACAAGTATTGCTACTGAATACTGAAATGCTGTTACCGTGACAACCCTAGTATAACCCTGTATATAAATAAAGTTTTGTCAGAATACATTTTTCAAATTTCACAAAACATTTAGTACAGTGAAAAAAAAATCCTTTTTTGGCTCATTTATGTTCTTTTGATTTAAGTGTGTAATTTCTTATGCAAAAAGTATTATCCGTTTGTGTAGTTGTTATATCACAGTTCATATGCAAATCCTCTCTAACGCATCTGCAACCTTTTCTGCTTTAGTGACAGAGACCTTGAGCAGTGTCAGTCATTCTGAAGAAGGCGTGCGTTTACCTCAAGCCTGAAGCTATTTCATTATTAAGTCACTAGTATTATATGTTTTCATCATCCCTTCAGACAGATTTGGAAAAGCAGCCTCACACTTTCCCGTCCTTACTCCTGGCAGGATCTCACTATTCCAGCAAAACAGATGGAAAAAAACACATTTAATAACTTTTGATTTACTGCTGAAGGAAAAAGGTGTCCACCAGGTTATGAATAAATCAAATAAACAAACACATAAATACAGACTGCACCTGAGTCTGCACTGGCAGGGCGTCTGCTCCTAAAGCCTGCTTTCATTATGAAACACATCCGGTGCGGACAGCAGTCTGGCACACATTCTTTACATAGCTTTGTGAGGAAACGTCCCAAAGACAGTGGCATCATTCACAGCACTGCAGTCTTCCCCTAAATTCATGAACACACGACATCATCTTATCCAAGTCGTCTAGCAAATGCGAAAGAAATGTGATATATACAGTCAAGACCGAAATTATTTATACGTATATGGCAAATTCTGATTTAAAATAACTTTCATTCAACCAGCAAGTTTTTGTTTTCTACTGGGACTTTTATGCACAACCATCTCTAGGGTTTACAGAGAATGGTTAGAAAAAGAAATAATATCCAGTGAGCGGCAGTTCTGTGGGCGCAAATGCCTTGTTGATGCCAGAGGTCAGAGGAGAATGGCCAGATTGATTCGAGCTGGTAGAAAGGCAACAATAACCTAATTAACCACTCGTTACAAATGAGGTATGCAGAAGAGCATCTCTGAACACACAACAAATCGAACCTTGAGGCAGATGTGCTACAACAGCATAAGACCACGCCCGGTGCCACTCCTGTCAGCTGAGAACAGGAGACTGGAGCTACAATTCGCCCAGGCTCACCAAAATTGGACAATAGAAGATTGGAAAAACTTTGTGTGGTCTGATGAGTCTCGATTTCTGCTGTAACATTCAGATGGTAGGGTCAGAATTTGGCGTCAACAACATGAAAGCATGGATCCACCCTGCCTTGTATCAATGGTTCAGGCTGGTGGTGGTGGTGGTGGTGTAATGGTGTGGGGGATATTTTCTTGGCACACTTTGGGCTCATTAGTACCAATTGAGAATCGTGTCAATGCCACAGCCTACATGAGTATTGTTGCTGACCATGTTCCTTCTTTATGACCACAGTGTACTCGTCTTCTGATGGCTACTTCCAGCAGGATAACACGCCATGTCATAAAGCGTGAATCACCTCAAACTGGTTTCTTAAACATGACAATTAGTTCACTGTACTCAAATGGCCTCAACAGTGACCAGATCACAATCCAATAGAGCACCTTTGGGATGTGGTGGATTGTGATATTTGCATTATGGATGTGCAGCTGACAAATCTGCAGTAACTGTATGATACTATCATGTAAATTTGGAGTAAAATCTTTGAGGAATATTTCTAGTACCTTGTTAAATCTATACTGCGAAGGATTAAGGCAGTTCTAAAGGCGAAATGGGGTCCAACCTGGTACTAGTAAGGTGTATCAAGTAAAGTGGCCAGTGAATGTATATATAACCTTTATGTGTCAAAACCTGTTCTCTGCATAAAGGTGTAAAAATGTATAATAACTGTATAAAATTATGGCGGTTCATTCCGCTGTGGCGACCCCAGATTAATAAAGGGACTAAACCGAAAAGAAAATGAATGAATGAATGAATGAATATTATGACTGGAAAATGGCTGAAATTAAAAGTTTTTTTTTAAACTCTCAACATAATACACTACTAAATGGTTGTTTGCACATAGTAACAGTTCAATTTAAAGCTGTGAGAGTCTGAAAAACCTTGTTATGCTGAAATGGTTCTCTGTGTGAGATATAGTTATTTTATTACCTGCCTTTTTGCTTTTCTAAACTGTAACTGTCAAAAGGTTTTCTGGAACCCAATCTTCAACTGTACACAGACTAACAACACGCTCTTGCAAGTAAATTAACTATTTTTAAAAAAATGTCTGTAATCTCCACTATCCTATCCTATCCTATCCTATCCTATCCTAATAAAGTTAAAAAGCCCCTAAAAATCCTTATAAAAACAAAGGTCTAAAATCTACTCCAAAAGTTAAACCAAGCACAGTCCATTTTGTGCAGCTTAATTTTTGAATCTCGAAGATTGACATGTAAACGTCTTAAACATTTTCAAAGGTCTATGGCAAAAATTTATTCTTTGGTAGACCCAGCGTTTAGTTGATCATGAAATATGAGGACTCCATTATGTAAAGTCTGAATTGATTATTGGGTGCCATAACAAATTAATTCAATTCAAGTTTATCTGTATATTGTTTTTTACATTAATTACTGTTCCAATGCAACTTTACAAAAGGTTTATTTTATTCCATTACAATCAAATGTAGTTATAAGTTATGATCAATAGATAGATAGATAGATAGATAGATAGATAGATAGATAGATAGATAGATAACTTGCAGTTTTATAACATACAGGTAATGTCTATGTGGGCACGTTTAATGAAGTGAACTTGTGTAATAAGTGTATTGTTGTCAGCACATAAGAAACATTGATTATTTCTTATTCACACTATCAACACTCTCTTGCAGGAAATTTAATTAATTAATTTTAACTTTTATGTAACTTTTTTTCCAACCAAACCTCTTTTTTTGCTTTTAGTTTAATAGAACATAAGTGACCAGCTATGTTCAGTTGAGGAAACAACTTCTCCAAAAAGTAACATTGCAAGTTACTGATCTTAAACACAGGTCTTTACAGTATACTACTGAAATAAAGAGCAATAAATAAAAATGCTAATACACTGTAGGCCAAATTACACAGTTTGATTTAATTTCATTCAATAGTCCATGGTGGTCATTTCAATTATGCAAGTAAGCAGATTTTTGTCTGGAACAACTATGGAAAGTATTGTACTACTGCCCTCTGGTGGACTAAGACATGACGGTACATTACTAACCTTTTATTCACTTCAGACTTTTAAAGTGTCCTGAGAAATCACAGACCTTTTAAACGCAGTGCAAATTCTTAGCTATTCTAAAATCTAACTAAGTTTAAGATGAAATCGATTTTGGGGTTCAAATAAAAGAAAAACGTGGAAGTGTTTAAAGAACAGAAACCCTTTCAGTATCTAAAATAGAACCTAAACTCACTTACTTACAATTGAATTTTGTAATTCTTCAGTGAAAACGTGTAATGTGTAGAGGCACATGGTCAACCAAACAAAACTTTCCACAAAAAAAAGCCATTATGGGCATGAGTGAAAATCACAGTGCCATACATGGTGGAATGTAATTTGTGGGGCTTCAAAATGGTACGTTCCACAACCCAGACAGTATTACCTGAATATCCGGATTGCACAGAGCTAATCCTCTGCCCCATCTGTGAGAAATCAGGGGGTTCCACAAGACTCAGTCTAATACTCCTGTTTATGCAAAGCAGATGAATGGTTTAAACATAATCTCATAACAGCATTTTTAGGGGGGGATTTTGAGACAAATGAAGTTTTTTTTAAATTACATAGGAAGTTAATTAGACTTAATTCTGTTCATAAATGAGACTTTTTGAATAAAATTGGTTTTCACATCAGGTCAAGCAGCATCAGTCTAGGACTGCCACTGTCCTGGAGTCTAGCTCCATCTCTAATCAAACACACCTGAAAATATATAGCCTATACCTTCAGGATTGCTTAAAAATGCAGGCAGGTGTGTTTGGTTAGAGATGGAGCTGAACTCAAAAGGAAAGTTACCCTTTAGGATCAGAGTAGCCAAATCTTAATCTACACTAAAAAAATGCCAATCGCAACTCCATTGCAGTTTTAAAGACTGCCCAAGAGAATCTTTGACTGACATGTGACTGGAATGTCAACACGTTTAGTTGACACATCTGTAAATATGAGGACTTCTTTATATTAGTATTTCTCAAGGACAGCTATCACGCCTTCAAATGCTGCTGCCAGACATTTGACTGTTCCAGAAACAAGAGAGAGGATTAATCCAGTGTTGGCTTCCTTAAACTGGTTATCTGTAGAATTTAAACCTTAATTAAAAGGTTATTTTCAAGATTTAGGATGAGTCTTTTGTGTCTCCAGGATGTGTCTGTAAAGTTTCAGCTCAAAACACCTATCAGATTATTTATTATACCTTTCAGAAGTTCTGAACACTGTGGAGCTGTTTTTGTTGCCTGTGCCTTTAATGCTAGTTCTGCCCACCCACCGATCCAACATGCCAGTCAGAGTGTGCATGTCAGATAAACAACACAGAGACAGAAATGAAGGAAGCAGATCTCACGTAACTTTTGTGAGAAATACTACAGTATTATAGTAATACTATAGTAAGAACTTTCCCAATGATTATTTGATGTATTTGTTGAGGAGATCATTTAAACTTCTCTCCAATGATGAGTCACACACAATGTGGTTACAAAGCTCATGTATACACACACAGCGCACGTGTTTAACTTTGCATTGTTTTTGCATGGCAAAATATGACCGTTAATATCCACTGCTGTATGGAGATATGTTATGTTAATGTACAAAATAAACCTGATTTAACATCCACAAACCAAGATTGAAGCATCTTCTTTTATAATTGTACTGACACGCGGTTGTGGTAATAAAGTAAAGACAGTAAAATCGCTGTAATTCATTACAATTATGCACTGTTTAAAAACATTTTTGTAAAACTCATCCTTGATCAAATTTGATGATGACTGATGAGTTATACGAGTTACTATGGAGACATGTTTATACTCGGCTGCCAATCAATTTGGTGGGCGGGAAAATCCCACTCCTACATCACGTTGCAGTTGACCTTAAAATGGGAGGGATTTGGATCCAAAATCTAAGGGTGTCTAGGCTTTTTCAGTTGCTGTCCTTTAACTATAGAACCCCATTCTAACATATATTAAATTGACCCCAACTCTGGATGCTTTTAAGTCTTGATTCAAATTGTTTATTTTTAGTAGCTTTCTGAGACAATTTCTTCTTTTTTTCTGAGTGATTTAATGTAGTTGTTTATGTAGCAATTTTGCCAATGGCAGTTGTGTTAAATGTGTTGTATAAATAAATTTCATTCATTTATTCATTTTCTTTTCGGCTTAATGTCTTTATTAATCTGTGGTCGCCAAAGCAGAATGAACCGCCAACTTATCCAGCGCATGTTTTTTTTACACAGTGGATGCCCTTCCCATCACTGGGAAACATCCATGTACTCTCATTTACACACAAACAATTTTAGCTTACCCAATTCCCCTATCTGCATGTCTTTGGAGCACCCAGAGGAAACCTACGCAAACGCGAGGAGAACATGCAAACTCCACACAGAAATGCCAACAGACTCAGCTGAGGCTCGAACCAGCGACCTTCTTGCTGTGAGGCGACAGCACTACCTACTGCGCCACTGCGTCATAAATAAAATAATCATTGTACTTTATTGTATTCAAATAAGCTCCAATAATTAGAGTATTCCTTATTTTATTAACACTCCCTGACTTTTATTGAGGAATCAAACTTGAAAAATTCAAGGAAATCATAAAAACGCAACAAAACATTTGTTTTTGAGAAAGAAATTGAATTAATAATTCTACTTATCAGGTTAACACTCAATACAGATGTTCTAATATTAAAAGAATACATATATAATACATGACTTGTATCCAGTAAATTACAAACAACTGGAAAAGTCTTGGGGCCTTTGAGGACAATGGCCAGCTTTTTCAGAAACCACAGGTATTTCCATAAAGTGTGCTGGATATAATTTACAGTGCAATTTCTATTAAGCATTGAATATCCTTCATTTTAAAAATAATTAATGGCCATTCTTGCCCTTCCAATGCATATTTTCTCCGCCCCCCACAGCCTTGGAAGTCCTTCGGTTATAAACAAGAAGACAAACGAGGACAAAACATTTGATATCATGATTACAAGCTATTTTTAATCAAGAAACATTCTTGTATTGTGTGTTTTAACTAGACCACAGTGCCTGATTTGAAGGACTCGTATCCATTACTGTGGGAACATGGCAGCAATCTTTTCACTGAAGACCAAACAGCCAAAGCTTTCTTTTGCTTATGAGAAAAGTGCAAACTCAGACGTGGTTAATGCCAGGGAAAAGATGGCAGCCTTTCTCTCATTCATCCAAGCGGCAAGTTAACCAACCACAATGAGGAGAATTGCCAATTTGAGAATCTGAGAATTTACTCAAAGTAAACACACTAAAAGGCTTTGATCTTTACGCTGACAGTAACTAGGCAGACGTGTAAGTTGAAATGTGTAACGTTTCATTGCGGTTTTGATAGGACAGATGGAGAGTCTAATACAGTTAATCGCTTTGACACGGTATATGTCTGTAAAAACAGTTGTGGAGGGAAAATGTACGACTCATAATTCATTCTGCGCGGTTCTTTATTTCTTCGCACCTCCGCTCTAGACCCCCAGATGCTTGTGGTTTCTTCAAAAATCCTTTAAATCCAGGCTAAGACTGAAATGGAAGCGGCAATCAGCTGATTCTAGCTTTCAAGGCAAACAGCTATTTGCTTTGTTGCACAGAATCCAACCTAAGTGCATCATTCTTAACCTCATTTACTCCAATAGTCTCTCGCTGAGCACGTGGAGAACACTTTGCATGGGCCGGTTGGAGCCGTGCCACTGAGCTATTTTCCATTCTCCCCACAGACAGATGCTGGGCCAGGCTGTTAAAGGAAAAATATACAGTGGGACCGAAATTACAAGAAGACACATTAAACCGACAAGGCTCTTTGTGGCAAGCTACATTTGAGCCCAGAAATCTTGCACTGAAATCATTAACATGAAAAGCACTTGATGAGAACTAACGTTTCCATCATCTGTCTCTTTTTTGTGTGTTTGAAGGCTTCGGTCCACTGCTTTTTGAACCATGTCCAATTCTCATCTCTCCACTCCACATCAGACTTACTGCAACAGTCCTGTGTTTCCTCTCAGATTCAGGCTTTACCTGAGAGAGGAAGCCAGAGTAATGCAGTAATGAGCCAACAGAACCCGGAGGCAGACTCATAAACCTCACTTAACTGATATTTAACCGATGGTTTGTGTGAGGAGAGGAAGAAGGAAACAGCTAATTTAAGGCCAGACCTTTAGTCTTAATTAGTCTGCGGTGTCTTTAGTAAAGAATGGACATCAGTCCAAAGCATATTTGTTTAGCAAGAATTTCTAGGTTAATAGTGCCGGATTGTTATAGCTGGCTTTGTTTAGAAGCAGAGCTGCTACATCAACAGATGGGAATAGCCTGCATGCACAGCTAATGTTTTTCAGCCAATGATGAACTTCTGGTGAAAGCTTAATGTGACTGTTTTCGATTTCATAAGGTTCCCTTTACAGCATTGATGTTGTAATGTAATTACAATACATTCAGTTAAATAGTCTTTCAAGCTTTTAAAATCAGATGAAATACTGTGTAACCACTAGTGCTGTCAGGATCAGCAGGCGAGCAAAGAAACTCCAATTCAAATATTCAATTTCAAATATTCTTTATTTCTCTTATGCTTCACAATGCAGATTGTGTCAAAGCAGCTTAACATAGAAGTTCTAGTAAACTGAAATTGAAACTGTTTCTGTCCAGTTTTCAGAGTTGAAGTTCAGTTTAGTTCAATTCAGTGTGGTTTGATTTTCTCTGCTGAAACTCCAAACACTGAAGAGCAAACCCTGGGGCAAAAACAATACTGGGGTAAAATAAACTGACATATTTTAAAGACATGGCAGGGAGAAATAGAATTTAATGTTTTACTTCTTGTCCGGTCTGAGGCCCACTTTATACATCTATTAGACAGTAAAAATCTCTGATTTTTAAAGAAATCAGACTTTAAACATGGCAATTTTATTATGAAAAGACAATATACCGGAAGCTCTGAGGCGGACTGGCTGAAATAAAATGTCTGTGTGCATATAACACCCCGTTACTATACATAGAATTGCATTCTGTTTAGAAATTACCAATACTTTTCATAGAGAACAGCATTTAATGTGACAAAAGCATTCTGTTTTAAATGAATGTTGTTGTTGTTGTTTACATTGCTAAGAATCCTGAGGTAATAATGTATGGAGTAATGTATTTCCACAAAAATATTAAGCAACCCAATCATTTTCAACATTAATAATATTTTTTGCCATAACAGGAATAAATTACATTTAAAAAACTAAAACTAAACTGTAATGTTTACAATACATCCACGTTTTTATCAAATAAGAGACATCTTCAGTGTTAAACGTTGGAATTTGTGTCATGTAAATGTACCCTTAGAAATACTAATAAAATAAAACCACTGTAGAGATTTACTGTGGAGCCTTTCTTTATTGCTGACTGTACTTTAAACAGTGATTTTTGTTTTCATTTTACTTCAGTTGTACAACCACAGACTATTTTAAATATATATACTGCATATACAAGCAAGTATTTCCAACACCATATATGATTTTAACAAGCAAATAGTATAACTAAAATGTTCAAAATATCTCAAATATTGAGATTGTATGCTCCGGTGCAGACTTCACACAGTCGCAAAAACTCTGTAATTGGTCGGCTTGGTATCGCTGACAAGCGTGGGCGGTTCTGAGAGCTGCAAACGCGATGGAGTGTTTACAAGTGTCGAGTGCCATGAAGAAGCTCCAGATGGAATTTGTTTTGTGTTTACCTTATGATTAAAACGGTTGCACGTCTACTAGTTCCCTCCTCTGAATGAGTGATTTTTAGCTACTTATACGTTAAGGTAGCGTTCAGAAAAAAACAAAACACTGGCGAAGTTCGACACAGACGAACATAAAAAACCTCACTGCCAGCTAGCGTGTCAAAAGTGTTATTGCAGAGCAACACAAAGATCTAACGCATGTGTATGCTCTGGCGTATTTCAAATGTAATTACACGTCGCAATGACGTGTAATGCAAGCTCTGTGATTGGTCTGTTTGGTACCAGTGATGAGCATGGGCAGTGCTAAGAGCCGTGAGCCCGATGGAGTGAGTGTTTACAAGTGTCGAGTCCAGGAGGTCCAGATGGAACCTCATAGAAACCTTTTGTTTTGTGCTTAAATTATGATTAAAGTTGTTGCATGTCCTCCTGTTCCCGCTCCTGAATGAGCGAGTTTTAACTACATGTACAATAGGGTAGTGTTCAAAAAAAAATAAAAACACCAGCAAAGAAAATCGACACAGAGGAACATTAAAAACTACTGCCAGCTAGTGTTTCTGAAGTGTTATTGCAGAGCAACACAAACAGCGTGCAGAAGTATAATAGCAGGACTAAGCGCAAGGCAGGCGCCATGGGTCATACCGAAAAGTATAAATTAGCCTTTACATGGGAATTTTTTTTCTACACAGTTTGGCCATATCAGTTGACTGAAACCAGAACCTTCTGAAAACTCTGGGCAGGGTGAAGATTTTCAAGATAACAGTGTGGTAATTTGACTAATAAAAGTTTACGAGTTTTTGCTTTATGACGTAAGCGTTCAAACTTCTTTCTACATTCTGACTGGTTCCAAGGCTTTTATCGTAATTGACAGTACATCACAGTACATCATATTTTTGAGTTTTGATGTGGATGGAGATTTTTTTTAAATGAAGGTGGTGAAAACTGTGCACATGGTCTTAGTACAAGAGAGGCTATATAAGAACAGTACTGAGGACACTAATGTACTCTCAACAAGAAGTAATTTAATTTATTTCACAAATGAATACATCAAGCTTACACGAAAGAAAGAAAGAAAGAAAGAAAGAAAGAAAGAAAGAAAGAAAGAAAGAAAGAAAGAAAGAAAGAAAGAAAGAAAGAAAGAAAGAAAGAAAGAAAGAAAGATCTGCGAACAAAAAGCCAGAAGCATTGATTTGTTTTGCAGATCTTAAAAGGGTAAGCAGCTTATAGCAACAGGAAACAGACTGAACTCTCATATCACAATAACAAGAAGAAATACAGCCGTTGTTTCTCTCCTAGAGAACATCAACAGCTTTTCTTTAGCTTGAGAAAATGATATGTCTGTGAAGACAACTTCAGTTCTTGGTCAAAACCACGTGCCACTCCCAGGAACCTCCTCCCTTTCTGCATCCTGCTGTCCATCTGTATACAGGACTCAGCTGTCCCGAAGCAGATTCTGTGCAGCAAAACTTCCTATAATTTATCAGTCACACAATACAACACCTAATTATAGAGCTGAAGTTACAGGGATGAAGTCAACTCTGGGAGACCACAGGATTCGCAGAACGTTCAGAGGATGTGGCCTTCATCATGGGAATGTATAGGACTAAAAATAAAATATAAGACATTATCATGAATTCTGAAGCATAATGCTAATTGTACTGGATGCGTTTTGGACATGCTGTAGGTAAATGTCTAAATTTGTAGGCTTCAATAGTTTCAAATTAACATTTTATAACAGTTCTTCTGCTCTCAAATTTTTTAAATCTCTAGGATGTCAACACAAAGCTTTTGAACTTTAAAGGATGTAAAGTTTACTCACTGATCACTTTATTAGGTACACCTTACTAGTGTTGGGCTGGACTTGGACCCCCTTTTGCATTCATGGCATAGATTCAACAAGGTACTGCAAATATTCCTCCTACATTTTTTCACATTGACATGATAGCATCACACAGTTGCTGCAGCTTTGTCAGCTGCATATCAATGATGCAAATCTCCCGTTCCACCACATCCTAAACCTGCTCTATTGGATTGAGAACTGGTGACTGCGAAGGCCAGTTAAGTACAATAAACTCATTGTCATGTTCAAGAAACCAGTGCGAGATGCTTCACGCTTTATGACATGGTGCGTTATCCTGCTAGAAGTAGCTATCAGAAGATTGTGGTCATAAAGGGATGGACATGGTCAGCAACAATACTTAACAGCCTACAATAAGTAGGCTGTGGCATTGAAACAATGTTTAGTTGGTACTAATTGGCCCAAAGTGTGCCAAGAAAATATCCCCCACACCATTACACCACCACCAGAAGCCTGAACCGTTGATACAAGGCAGGATGGATCCATGCTTTCATGTTGTTGACGACAAATTCTGACCCTGTTATCCGAATGTTGCAGCAGAAATTGAGACTCAGCAGACCAGGCAACGTTTTTTCAATCTTCTATTGTGCAATTTTGGTGAGCCTGGGCGAATGGTAGCCTCAGTTTCCTGTTCTTAGCTAACAGTTCTTAGCTGGTCTAATTTCTTATTATCTCATTCATGTTTGAAACTGAATTGGAGATCTAAAAGTAACAACATTACAAGCAAAAACTGAAGAAAAAAAAAGAAAAAAAAGTGCAAAAATGTTACATGTTTTCAAAGTCATGGGACAAACATGAGACACCAAAGTACTAATGTGACAAATTTTCCAAAGACCTGTGTGCCAAGAAAGGAAAGGGCAAAAAAAGCAGGTCCATCCTTTGTTTTAGTTAGACGGAGACATTTGGTGGTCTGATTGAAAGCTGAGAGTGTCAGCCGGTCCAGATGGAGGCCAAACACGGACAGACACTAGACTGTCCACAGCACTGACACATGCAGCCGTCTGTCAGAGCTGTCAACATGAGGAAACAAACAAGGAAAAGAGCCGCTGGACTCGACCCAAGCACCATGCTCTGGGGGAAAAACAGGCAACCCCCGGACACACGCTGACACGCTCTACATAGACGCGGCTACACTAACATAAAAGAGACCCTGTTCTTCCTGACCAGCTGTGAAACATACTGACACCTAAGCAAAAAGCTCCTGCGCAGTCAGATGAGGATGTCTACATAGAAAGGGGTTTGATAAACTATAACTTTTATACTATATAAAGATATTAAAAAAATTCAAATCATGATTAAATTGATCAAATTATCATGGAAATAATTGTGGTTTTGGTAATATGACCTAAAATGTTAAAAAATTAGACGCTCCATCTGTTTTTTTTTTTTTTTTTATCTGAAATGAATAAACAGCAAATAAAATCTGCAGCTTTTTGCAATTTTTGTGGCAAACAACACAAGAATCTGCGCATGTTAGATGTTTGCTTATGTTTGTATTATTTCATGTACCAAAAATGCGTCTTGTCTTGAAAGTTTTGATTTTCTTGTTGTTTGCTAAACCTGCACTTGGAAATAACCTCACAGGGAGCCACGTAAACCTTAGTTTTTAAAAAACAAATCTGCATCAAGCTGTTTTATAAAAGCCAAAAAGTGCTGTGTAATTTGAGAAAAATATGTAATTGTGATTTTTCTGACTGATATCGTTATTTGACTTGTGTTTTAATTTTGTAACCTCAAGCTTCAGCAGAGTATTCTAAAAAATGTACTCCACACACTTTAAAGTCCCATGAACTGGAAGCTGTGGCCATGATTTTTTTTTATATTGTGATGCAGTTCCTAGAGAAACTGAACATTAAATGAGCAAATAGTGGGCGTGGTTTGTTTTGGATTTGGGGAGAGTTTTTACAACCTAACAGTCTCCTCCTGCTCGCCATTTCTGTTTGTTGTCAGCGTGTTTGGAGCAGCGTGGTTAAGTATGTTAGCCATGCCCAATTCTGTGATCTGACAAATTAACTGAAAAAAAAAACGAAAGTGCTTTTTCAGATTTGAATTAAAGATTAGAAGACTAAACCGTTTCTTTTCTTAATGGCTTGCACAGGATCTGGTTGGTTTGGATTTCTTGGGGACTTTAAATGCAAGGAACACACAATAAAATATATTTATTAACAGTCTATAAACAAGCGCTTACATAGAAGGTAATTGCAATGTTACAGAATTTACAGTGATTTCAAAAAATCAGATAATCAATGAAGAAACAGTAATAAAAACCATCAGAAAATTTACAGTGGTTTACAATGAAACAAGTAATTGTGACAACACTAATACTACACTTTACAAATTCAATACAATATACCATCATTAAAAACCACTAAAACCACACTGACTGAAGTTGTATAATGTAGATATTTTTGAAAAGGTTTCCACTCATTTCACTCACTGAGACTTCTCTTGGCTATTTTTACTTGGCCGTCTGCTTTTTCTTCTTCTGTTTGCAGACCAGTGACATCATTCCCAAATGTGCCTAATCAGTTGGAAAATTCTGATGTCTCAAACCAGAGATTCCCAAACCTTTTTGTCAGTTAAATCCTTTTTGACCTAAAATGGTGTGTAACTTTGCTTTTTAAGCATAAAAACATCTGCAAATTTACAAAGCAGACAAAGTTCACTCCGAAAAATGTATTCTATATTTGCTATTATATTCTCATTCATTCATGCATTTTCTTTTCGGTTAGTGCCTTTATTAATCTGGGGTCGCCACAGTGGAATGAATCGCCAACTTATCCAGCATATGTTTTACGTAGCGGATGCCTTTCCAGCTGCAACCCAGTACTTGGAAACATCCATACACAACCATTTACACTTATACACTACGGCCAAATTAGTTTATTCAATTTCACCTGCACCGGATGTCTTTGGACTGTGGGGGTAACCAGAGCACCCGGAGTAAACCTATACAAACATGGGGAGAACATGCAAACTCCACACAGAAATGCCAACTGACCCAGCCGAATCTCAAACCAGTGACCTTTTTGCTTTGAGGCGATCTACTGTAGCTACCCACTGCACCACCGTGATGCCTCTATTCTATTCTGTTCTACTCGATTTTATTTTATCATGTCACAATTTCTCAAATTTAAATAACTGCATTAATAGTATGTTGTTACCATGTCAGAGTTGCTCATTTTTCTCAGATCAAAAATATTTCTTATTTCTTCCCTATTTGTTTACATACACATAACCAACAACATTATAAGAACTTTTTTTTGTGTGTGTGTGTGTGCATTTGACATAACATATAGAAATTTGACAGCTGACCAAAAGACAACAATAGCCCCTTTCACACAGTGATACCGGTAAATATCCGGAAAATTTCCGGAACGACTTTACCGGTATATACAAAAAAGCGCTGTTCACACAGGCGAGGACGTTACGGAATTTTTCCGGAAAAGAGCATTCACACATCCATTCCAAAATACCGGTAAATTCTGACATCATTCACGACAAATGAGCTTTAAACGGCTGCGCTTGTATTTGTAAACATTTGACTAAATTACAAACTCTTTTGATGATCAATATTGTAAACAACTTTCACAGGATCATATTCGCATGTCGAGATGTTCATAAAATGTGCGTGTGCAGGCGCTCACAGGCTGTTTCATGGGCACACGCAAAGCTTGAAGGTAAACAAACAACGGCTTATCATAAGCATCTCATCGATGATTATTTACACAGTTGGCATTAAGAAGAACATATAAACGTTATCTGACTAACTTCTAGCTGCTAAATGTGTCTGGAAAAATATTCAAAGGCTTTTATTCTCACAAATCGCGCGGACGTAAATGCGTCTGACTGTTGTGATTGGCTAAAGCAGAAGTCTTACGTCAGCACGTTCTAGACGTGCACACGCTTATTACGGAAATCTTACTTCTGCGTTCACACAGCGCAGCATTGCGGCAAATTGCCGGTAATGTTACAACTTCTCTTTCCGAAAAATAGCCAGAACGAATTTACCGGTATTTTCAAAAAGGACCTGTTCACACATACAACCTTTCCGGAAAATTGCCGGCAATTTTCCGGAAAGGTCTGTATGTGTGAAAGGGGCTTTTGTTTAACACTTACATAATGTGATATGACTCTCTGTGCACTCAGAAAACCATATATCCAATACTGGTCATAGCCATAAAAGCATAGCCCAAACTCATACACACTTAAAAGGATTTGCATTTTCAAGGTTTGTACAGTTCCTACAGTATTTGCATCACAGAACGGGGAAATCATTTTTGTTATATGCGAGCCTTTTGAAGGAACTAAATTAGTTCCTCATGAAAGCCACAACAATCAACAAAAATAAACAACTACAATTAGTACATCCTCCAGTTGCAATTTAGTTGATTCAAAACAGTTTGGCGTGTTGGTCGCTGTTAACTAACACTGTTAGAACACATATATAACACTAAAAAGTGAAGAAAAAAAAATTTTTTTTTAGTTATTTCGAGCAAATTTGTTCTTCCGGTTTGAAACAAATTTTTGAAGCTGCATCACAGTGATTAGATTCTTGCGTGTATTCCAGCGTGGAGAGTAGATGTCTGTACCTGGGAGTATATCATGACATCTCTGAGTGTGCAACATTAATTAATGAGAAAGACTTGGTTCAAACCAATCAGCGTGCTCTTGTGTATGAGGCGCAACTTCATTAATGTGCACGATAGCTTCGAAGACTGTTTTTACTGTTGTGTGGAAGAAGAAGAATGGTTTGGAGATAGTCAGCAATGCATTTATAAATTTGCTGCAATGAAGGTTCTGTATTCATTTCCCCGCTATGAGAGCGCAGCTGGAATCACGTATCGAATACAGTGCATGCGACAACATTTTTTACCCGAGAGCTTTTTACATGTGGAAATGATGAAATCCCGATTTGCTGCTCGTCTTCTTTTTAAAAAGACGCGGCTCTAGTTGGTGTTGATTGTCCTGTCTCTACAGATTTGGTAAGCGATCAATGGTCTTTGTTTGTTTATTCAGATGGCAAAGTTAGTTCGTATCATCAGCAGTATTCTATCAATGTTTAAAGACAGACCTTAGTCAAAAATATTTAGTTACAGTTTACAGTACTTTAATATTGCTACAATATTATGGGCTGAAAGATCCGCTGTATATGCGGCTCTCTGAGTATAAACATGTAAACACCGCTATCAAACTGTTACCATCGTGTAGTATTTTCGCCACATTTTGTGACAGGCTAGTCTATACACACACAGCTTTCTGAAGCTACCTACCGAGTGCATCTAAGTTATAGAGAAATGCAAAGGTTTTCTTTTTCTCCCAATTCACCATGAGGTATCAAACATTGCATTAAAACTACACTCTTCCAGCATTTCCTTGAAGCAAATATCTCATTTGTCACGGGGGGCATGCATGAAGTGTTCCTGAATGAAAGTGCCGAACTGCAGTTAAGAATTTGGCAAATAATTTAATTACTGATGTCCATGTAAACACAGTCACTGCCTGGATGTACAAGTACAAGATGTCCAAGTACACTCAAATAACTTCACATAATGAAAAAGGAGGGACAGATTTAGTGCACATGTTTTACTTTTTCGAAAAAAAAAAAAAAAAAAAAAAAAAGAACAAATCAACAGACTGGGGTAAAAATTCTGAAAAATTCTGAACAAAATACTTTATACCTTACCAACAAACCAATTTTTGAAGAGACACTAACTTATAGCTCAAACTAAAACAAGTTTGACTAAAATCAACCAAAAAAAAAAAAACTAAAAAAAAAAAAAAAAGGTTTGACAAATGCAGATATGACCAATGCAGATTTCTTACCTGGCTCCGGTGACGTCAACCCCAACCATCAGCTGTCCGTTCAGTGACAGCAGCTCATCCCGCAGCTTAATATCTCCACAACGGGCCGCTGGACTGTTCTTTTTCACTTCAGTCACCCAAATACACCCAACATCCAACACAGGGCCTTTATCACCCTTCCTGCGCCTCCTCCTGACCCCCTTCTTCTTCCCTTCGGGGTCTCCAAATATTGGAATATTTCCAAAGCTGAGTCCAAACTCTGGTCCATCTTCCTCAGACTTGTTCAGACAGACCGCCTTTACCTCTGCATCAATTTCCTCTCTAAGTGGGTTAATGCTGTACAAAGGACTCTCAACTTCAGTAAAGTTTAGCTGGATGTATTCCACAAGTTTACGGATGGCAGGCTTGCAAACTGTGCTCATCCGAAGTACATCACCCTCATCTCTGTCCTCTTCTCGAGCCCTAAGCCAATTCTCCAGCAGGAGGAGATGGCTCAGGGCATTTTCTTGGGTGATAGGCATCTTAGCTGCTGCTCCTGGGCCTGTCTGGGCCACCCCCGCATGTTGAGTCAAGGCCCTCCAGTGGCAACTGTAATCAGATGCATTAAAACGGCTTCACGTTTCTCTTGAAAGGACACCATGACCTCACAGACTTCAGGCCCAGAGCGCTGGCATCCAGCGATGATACTCCTACACCACAGAGGCCCATGATGTCATCCAAAAGGACAGTGTGGAGACTGAGGAAGTAGGCCAGGTTTACGAGTTGAGGGGTAACAAGAGAACGTGTGCCATTAGCGGGTCTTCTTGGTGTGCGCCAAATCTGATTTCCAAAACCATTAAAGTGGAAAATAGCAGATCACTGGGAGTCAAGATCTATCCTGATTCTCAGGCGCCACAGACATCCACCTAATCAGAAAGAAAATAAATAGAAACGCCATTACAAAGAGAGTCTGCAGGCATGAACTCATGTTAAAGCACTGAAGTCATGGCTCATTTGCTACGCAACCACAATACGAACAGAAACTGGCGTAAGTATGACAACAAAGAAAACTGCCTATATACCAGCCGTTTTCATTGACTGACAGAATTCATGAACTGGAAATGGTTCCAATAATAGTCCTATGGGCCTTTTATAGATGCGCCGTTTGGCTGTTTATACAGACATTCAGCTGAGGCGGAATCAATGCGGTTGAGATTATTCAATGCACACACAGTGAGCAGACAGAAAAGAAAAGCAAACTTCCTTTCGGTTATTATTCACCTTAACCCTATGGAATGTAACCTGATGATGAACGTTGAAACTGGCAGCCAGATGTTGATATTGTGAAGGTGCAGTTTAAACTCTTGGACTTGCAGACCGCATTTCTGGCATATTTAAATATATGCTGTAGACAAAGACCACAATCAAATTGCTACTCTAGGCTTTTGCTCAAAATAACACCATGCCTTTGGCCTCTTTGAGCATCATTCTACTGCTTCCAAAGCAATCCAGCTCTTTCTGTGAGATTATGGAGCACTTATGTATAACAAAATATCACAACTTTACATTAATGTCCATTACTGACAAAAAAAAAGATTAAACTGCGAGAAGATTACTTAGTGCAGTTATATAAACAAGAGGGGGATGCATTACCAACTGTCAGCTGAAGTCATGTGGACCACACTAGAAGAGTAAAATGACAGCTAATACCAGAGGACAGAAGCCACCACCCTTTTCAAGAGTTTAACCTCAATAAGTCACAAGCATTTTATAAAAGGCCAAGCTAAACCATGTGTATAAACATAAAGGCATGCAATATGGCATCATCTCATTTTATATTGCAAATGAAAACATGCTTACAACAAAGCTTTGACTTTACATGTTATTAACACTATCATAACAAAATGCTACAACAGTTCACAACATTATCCATGATTACTTTCTAAACTAAAAATCTGAAAACACATTTATCACCATCTTTCTCCTACCTTTTTCACATTTTTGGGAGATTTTTTCCAATCCTTAGTCCATTTCAGTGCACAAACCCTCTGCCTCTCGGTGGGGTCTGCTGTCACAGTGACACAGAAGGTCTGCAGACCCCAGACTCACCCTCCGAAAAGACCCACATGTAATAGGATTAGTCTCACCCCTCCCCTGTGCCACTTACAAACACAATGACCTCCCATTTTCTCTTCGGGTGAGTCGCTGAATGGCCAGTTCAAGTGTTTGTATTTCTGCCATCATGTCATTCATGATTATTGATGCTTTTGTTCCTCAGATAAAGATGAGTCTTTTAACAAAGCAAACAGAGGTATATAAAACACTAGAACATTTAAATGGAGAATTTGCAGACATGCTTTAATGGTTTATTTAGACCAAACTAAAAGAAATGAAAATAAATTGTCAATAAGCGGTACTTAAAAAAAAATATATATATATATATATAAAATATGTCAAGAGGAATTCTAAAATTATAAAGACCGTTCACTCCAAAATGAAATTGTATTCACTATTTACTCACTAAAGTGTTTCCAAAGCTTTTTGAGTTTCTGAAAACCTGTAACATACCACATTCACAGCAGAAAAAACAAACAAAAGTCAAAAATATTTACAGGTGTCCAGCTTTGTTCAAAATATATGTTTTTGAAACAAATAAAGGGTGAGTAAATATCGAAACAATTTTCAGCATTGGTAAACTATCCCTTTAAAACTATGAATATGTGATACAGTTTTTTTCACATGTTAAAATGAGTACAGTTTAATTTCTGAGCAAACAGTAATGACTATCATGTCATGATTTACAATAGACACCTATTAAAAAGTCATTTAACGTAACCATTGCTCAAATACCCAAAACTTTTGTCAGGCATATTTAAAATAAGAATCATTTAATGAAATATTAAAAGACGATTTAAGGAGCCCCATAATCTGAATTAATTGTCATTTTAATTGTCTTCAAAGCATTAGGGATTACTTGTTTGTCAGCAAGAGGTTTTCAAACACTTAAAATGTAATGAAATTGGTATAATCACTTCAGGTCAGACTAGAGCTGCACAATAGTCGCAGGATCTGGAATGTTGAGTTTATGCATTGGGATTCTATTTGTCCAGGAGCCACAGTTTAGAACACATGATATTTATGAAGTCACTGCAGAGTTTAACCATAATGGGGTAAAGGTTTCTCATTTGCATCTGTTTTTAAGCCCTGTCACTGTTCAGGCACCAGAAGCTGTACCATTTGCATCTTTTAATAAAGATTTATTTTGTTGAATTACTTTTACAATGAAGGCTACACAGGGTTTTTACATATAATTATTCAATTTCTGAACATTAATATTGTTAGACATTATTATATAATGCTTTTTTGTCCACATCACTTATATTTGTTCTGTTGTATTAATCTATGCTTTTATTTTGGTCATTTTATTTTATGTGTGATTCACTCCTATACAGAATCAACCCAATCAATCTAAATTAATGAATTCTTTCCAAGCTATTTAGTGAAATTGTATTCATATCACTATATATATAGCTAAAAAACAAAATATAGTCATGTCATTTTTCCAATATCGTGCAGCCCTAATATGCAGTTTCATTCTTACTATAACAGTTCTTTAAAAATCAATGGCAATCAAAGCCAATTCCTGCAGTTCGGTGACAGAAAAAGTGCCAATGGCTATGAAAAGAGCTTCTGCCAACGATAACATTCCCATGAACAAGCCTCATGATAAAGAAAGCTGTTGTTTTCCATTGATCTGACCCATTTTGAAAGCAAAGAAAAGGGGATTAAAGCTAAAGAGGACTTTTCTTTGATATTCATTACATATATTTGGCTTTATCCACTGCAGACACAAGCGTAAAAGCACTCCATTTGATAGTGTGACAGGAAACCATGTGTCACTAGTAAAAAACAAAACAAAACACAAACAATACTGGATGATTAGGGCTGTAAAACTGCGAATGCCACATGGTTGAAATAAAGCAGCCTTTTATATTAAAACAAACAAGACTTAGCATCATGAAAATCAGGTCGTGCGTCTTGTCAAGAGCAGGTTTTAAAAAGATCAATGAGAAAAGATTAAAGAAGTCTTATGTGGCTAATAATGAACATTAAAATCTGTGCTTGGGTCTCTGATTAATTAAAACAGCAACTTTTTGGATTATACTAGAACAAAACACTTCACCATCTTAGCCAAACAATGACATAATGGAAGCTGAGCTCAGAGCTCTGTAAATACATTCAGAATAAAGAGAAAGAAATGAGAGAATTTTCAAAGAAAAGCACAGATCCAGAATCCAACAGCATTTGTCACTCTTTAAGGGTGGTCTTTCAACTTCTCTTTGTTTTATCCATTAGGATCACATTACTGAGCTCTCTCGTCATTTAATGTAGCCGTTCATCATGGACGTAGATGTTTTCATCCTGAAACTTTGCTTCACTTCCCATACACACCCTTGACACACAACTCACACTGAGAAGTGATTCCTGAAAAAAAGAGCAATATCTCAAAAAATGAAGGCTGTGGTTGCCGCAAACTGACTGACAAATAACAAAGTTGGATGCCAACTGTGGAAACATGAATTAAGTCAAGTTTTCTGAAGAACAGCCATATTGCCACTAATCACAGAGGTCTTGCTGAGAAGGGCTTGATCCAGCATGAGGTTCTGCCCTCAGGCTAACGTCACTGCTTTATAATCTATAGCCATCGATTATGTGGTGAACTTCATTTTTTCTTTGATCAGAGACATCTGGTTCTTTATGACTTAAGTAATGGATATCGTAAACGAATAAATACTGGATTTTGCTCAACAACATATATCTATTCATGGGATCGAGCAATTTGCGATGTTAAACGGCATGTTTTGTTAGCTAATGAGGTACTAGAATTGCAGGATTCAGTGTGCAATTCTACCCTAGTTCACACACGCCACTGTCAGATCGCCAACAAAGACTGGTTAATAGAGCAACAAATCGTAGCTTAAAAGTGGCTGCAAGAAACTGGGTCAGCAACTAGCGGCATCACACCACATTTGAAGCAATCATTTTTATAGACCTTATTTGACAAGACGTAGTGCACTAACTGAGAAGCATACTGAGTCCAGAGGAAATCCTTCCAGTGCTGTTTAATATTATGAACGCAGATGGACAACATCGAGGGCAATCTGCTCAGGGTCTGGAGCTCTAATCCTGGACAGTGGGTGGAGGGGTTACCCAGGATTCACCAAAATTTGGGGGGTGGAGAAGAGGGGGAAAAGTCTCCGAGCTTAAAGTCCAAGGTATGCTGTATTTCATCAACACCGCAGTAGAGTTTAAATAGCCAGTAAATTATATTTTGTAAAAAAAATATTGTGAAAAGTGTACATCATTTCCATTAAAGGTTTTTTTATTCTTTAAGATGGTTTCTGTTAGTGGTTTTTATTATGCTGATTTATGTTCATATGTTGTTTTTCTAATATATATGCTTTTATTTGGTTATTTAATTAAGAACTTGAGAGATAACTCCAATAAATATTCAAATTTTTTTTACAAAATTATTAAATAATAAAACATTGATTAATTGTATTTAAATTATATTAATAATTTATCGTTTTATTTCTAACACATTTTTAAATTATAATATTACAATACTATTCAAAATAAGGAATTATTACAAACCTGATTTATCACCATTAAGGTTATTATTAAGTATAAGCTAGGTAATGCTTTGTTATTAGTATAAATATATTAGTATATAAATATATACAGTGATGTAAAGTAACAAATTACAAATATACAAACTACTGTAATTAAGTAATTTTTCCACTTACTAAGTGGATTTAAAAATGTTTACTTTTACTTTCCCTTAACTTTTAGTGCAGTATTTTACTACTTTGCTTCAACCTGCAGTCACTACTATTTTCTTGTCTATGGGGATTAGAAAACGTCCAACCAAAAATCAACATCTAATGATGTTACAGCTTGATGTTATGTGGACATTATCACAATGAAGTCTATCAGATGATCGATTTTGGTTGCCATACCCGACCAAAAATTTTCAGTATTTGATGTCAATATGATGTTGGTTTAAAATGTTGGCTCGAAGTTGGATGTCACTTTCTAACGACCTAAAATCAAACAAATATCAACATCATTTCACGTCATTATTGGACATCAAAATAAAATTGCCCCTAGACGCTGGCTAGACATTGAATTTTGGTCACCTGAAGTTACAACCTAAATCTAACCTAATATTAACATCTTATGACGTTGTGTGCCTGCTGGGCAATAACTAAATGCACTACAGAATGTTACGTTTACACACATCCACAAATAACATGTAAATCTATCAGCTTTTTACAGTTTAACAATCACTACTCACTATTTTTGAAAGGTCTACTTTTACTCATACTTTGAGTTATATTTACAACAAATACTTTTGCTCTACTTGCACTAATGTACATTTTTGCACTGTAAAAAATGCAGGGTTCCACACAATTCATTCATGTTGTCCCAACACAAAGGTTAACTGAACACTTAAAAAAAATAAGTTGTCCCAATAAAATCTCAAGAATTGTGTTGTTTCAGCTCATTATAAATAAGTAGTTTAAACAAGTAAAATATATATTTTTTGAGTGTAGGCAAGTAATGGTACTTTTACTTAAGTATGATTTTTCAGTACTCTTTCCATCACTGTATATATATATATATATATATATATATATATATATATATATATATATACACACACACACACACACACACACTTATTTATTCTATACATTTATTATTGGTAAACACTTATTACTGGGTTTTTACATAATGGCAAAGTACATTTTTTTTTTTATCTTGATCCTGAACTTTGTATGGTTTGCTGACAGAATATATCTTCAATAGCTAAAATTGGCTTTTGACCCAAGTCAAAATCAGAGAACTTTTTATAACTTGTTTTGTTTAGCAGCTGACTCCATCATTACTCAATGACTTTATTATTCTGATTATTCCAGAATCTGATTGTTAAAAGCCATGGTCTTAATATAGTGATCTACAATACATCTGTTCTTAATTCAATGTGGCAGACAGTTGCATTAAATTCCATTTGATATATTTATTCTCATTAAATCAGTAATGTGATGCATTTGTGGTATTCCCCATACAGATTATAGCCCATCAAATTTGACCACAAAACAAAACACAGCTATAATGATTATAGACCGTTCAACAAACAACAAATACTAAAATAGTACTGTGTGTAGCCACAAACATGAAAAAAAACGGACACAAAACAACCAAGAGCTGTTCAGACGAGGATGATTTACCAAACAGATTTGCTAATATGACATGTAAAAGGGCACCTCTGTTGAAAAGTCTATTTTTCAAGCTGTTTAGACAGACAAATGTGTAGGCATAGTGTATATACTGTCATATTGGGGTGAAATTAACACACCTAGTCTTTTTTTTTTTTCAATTTTACAACATAAAAATGGTGGACCAATTGGAGCAGTTTTGAGACCGACTGCAACTTGACTTAGGACTATAGGAGTGTGGTTTCCCCACCCACTGAATTGATTGACTGCTGCATATTAACATGTCTCAGTAGTAATGCGTATAATCATATCAGGACATGCGCAAAGCAACTGGGATTAAAAGATCTGCTCAGTTCGCTAGGATCATCAATCATCATCGAACGAGATCAAGAGTTTCACAAGTTTAAAATGTTTTAAAACAGTGCATGTTTGTAATCAATTACAGCAATTCACTTCAGATTTACTTCATCACCACAGTTGCGCGTGAGAACAATTATAAAAAAAAAAAGATGCATTAATCCTGGTTTCTGGACGTTAAATCAGGTTTTTTTGTACATTAACATAACAAATATCCATACAGAAGTGGATATTAACCTGTATCCTGTCACATTTGGTTGCAAAAAGAGTGCAAAGCTAAACGCACGCGCTATCTGTCTGTGTGTGTCCGCGCTGCGTGTGTGTATCTGTATGTATGCGTAACTTTATAATGACATTGTTTGTGACTCATCATAGCAACTCCACAACAAATGCATCAAATACTCAATGGTGAAGTTTTTACTGTAGTACTTCTTACAAACGTTACGTGAGATCTTCTTCCTTCACGTTTGTCTGTTGTCTGAAGCAGCCGAGGGAGGAGATTAATGGCCCATTACCACTTAGAGGTACACTACGGAACGGGTCACCTTTATCAGGCTTGTGTTTCTACTACCAAGGATACCCTTTTGGTGGTTGTGGTGTACAACAGAAAGTTTCAGTCGTCATTTTCGCTCGAATAAATGTCTACAGTAAAGTCATTCACAAATTATATGAGAAGCACATCTTACAAAACAGCTGCTTTACAAACATACATACTTATGTTTAAATGTTCATCACTAACTTTTCTATGAACATAATTTGATTATAACTGCAGATCAATGACAGGGTGAAAAAGCCCTCTGTAATGTCTGCAATTATATACAATAAATAAATAAATGCAACATATATGAACACACACAGACCCTTACAGTCCCTGATATTTTACTAATGACAGAAAAACTACATACAGCATACATTTAGTTGTTTTGTTGGGCTTCTCCTCGTTCACACTTCACTCTCGCATTTATCCTATTCTTTTCTGAATATGTATGTATGTATTTTTTTTATTTAGTGCCATGTCAGCAACCAAGGCTATCTTCATGGCAGGAATCTTTCAACAATAAATATACAATTTAAAAATCAACAAACAAAATAAAACATAAATTAAATAAGATGTTTTGTGTTAATACATGATAAAAATTCTAAAATCTTTTCTGGTTTCACTTTGTCAAAAATGTCCTTAAAAGAGTTCATTTCATAAAAAGTCTTCCTGGAATCAGTAAAAGCAGGACAGTCCAGTAAAATATGTTTTACAGTAAAAGGAGTTTTGCAGCACAAACACTGAGTAGGGTTTTCACCTTGGAGCAAAAAACCATGTGTTATTCTCGTATGCCCAATACGACATCTGGTAAAAACTACTTGATCAAATCGATTCTTAAAATGTCTCACAATTCTGTGTGAAACTTCAGGTTGGATTTCGTGTAATTTATTGTTTTCTAATGCATCCCATTCTTTTTGCCACTTGTTTAAAATGTAAGCGTTGATAAAAGGTTTTATTCTTTTCTGAAAGAATCAGATGTTGAAGACACTTCAATAATCACATACACGTTATTATCATCAGCTCAAGAAGTTTGTTATATCAAATACAGAGGCGATTGCGAGCTCCCTGGAGAAAGCAAAAACCGTTCACACTTTTAGACGGCCTCGTAAAACAACAACAGGACACTGGAGATTTTTTTATTTTTCTTGCCTTTGTGGCTGTACATTAAGACAACGACAAGGTTTGTTTGAGCTCCGGTCATCCATGGCTCGTTATTATGTGCATATAGTATTATGATGTAATGTCTTGACTGTGTATAAAACATGGTGGTTCCTTTGTTTTTATTCTGGTTAAGTCCACAAGCCCTTGACATATCTCTGTAACCAATCAGCGTTCAGCCTGCACGTGTAGCTCCACCTTTTGGTACCCTTTCTCGTGTTTTGGTACCCTTTTGAAAGGGTGCCGAAAAAGTGGTATGGTGTGGTTCGGTACCACTTTTGACAGTGGAAACGGCCATAAAAGTGTACTGAACTGTACCGTACCACTCATTGGAAACGGGAATAAGGCACGCTGACAGGCACGTGGAAATAGAGGGCGTGAAGGACTAGCCTTAAAGGCACAGTTCACAAAAAACGCTACTTAATGGTTAGAGCTATAAAATAGAAACTTCTGAACTTCTCAACCAAACACGAAGAAAGGATGGGAGCTTTTTTTATTTATTTTATTTTATTACAGTTTTTTTTATTACTGTTCTGCCAATGAGAGTGGTTGAGCTCAAGTGCATTAAGTGAAAAGCAAACAAAATTCATCCTGAAGAGGGTGGGGCATGTCAGACACTAGAGAGCAACTGATTGGTTATGGTTTGATGATAAACTGAAGTATAAGGTGACATGAATAAAACCATTTATTCATTTAGACGGAAGTGACAAACTACATGTTTTACATGTTTATATCAGTTTTATATCTTTTAACGTGAATTCTGTCACTGTTTTGGGGCATACTAGCTTATAGATAGCTTAAAAACTAACAATACTGATACTAACATCTAAAAAATTTTATTTTCATTTCTTTAAATTAGTTACAGTAAAACAGTTACATTAAAATATCCCTCTATAAGGTCTTTTGTAAAGTTTACCAAGTCTTACCAGTTATTTTAATACATTGTCTTAAGAGCCTGAACCTAAGAACTCCAGGTTGCAATGTTACATGACATTTACAATAGTGCATTTTGGTTTTAAAAACGCATAAATTCTGTTACCGTTCTGCTTGGTGTCAACTCTACTCCAGCATCTTTGACCCACAAAAACTGAGAATTTTGAAAATGCTACTTGACCCTACTTGAGTGTAGAAATCCTAGTGTTGCGTTCCAGAATAGAGAGACTGAAATACAAACTTTTGTAAATGGAAGTGTGGCTATCCACATTCCTCTATGAGTGATCTTATGGACTATTGTGCATTACACAACTGGTAGACGGCTGCAGTACATTCATTCATTCATTTTTCTTGTCGGCTTAGTTACTTTATTAATCTGGGGTCACCACAGCGGAATGAACCACAAACTTATCCAGCAAGTTTTTACACAGCAGATGCCCTTCCGGCCGCAACCCATCTCTGGGAAATGCCGCAGTACAGATGCTAACAAAATAGGGGCATGCCCATTAAGCCCACGTATCATGTGGATTAGACTGATTTGTGGATAGAAACATATTCTTGAAACATAGTAAAACGCTAGTCTGGATGAGAAGCATTTTCATCCTAAAACACCATTTTAAGAGTTAAAATTCACTTCAAACCCAGCCTCAGTTTGTAACATCTATAGTTTTGCCACTCTATTTGTATGTTTACACCTGGTACTAAGAGCCATTTTGGTTGATCAGATATAAGACAAGGAAGACACATTCTCATTTAGTGGTGTTTTAATTTGTACTTTTGTCCACTTTTCCAAATTCTTACAGAGGGCAGTCTTTCTTTGGATCTTTTCAGATTTTTCACTTTAGTATTGTGACAAAAGCTTACAGGATTTACATTTGAGACAAACTGATATCAATAGAGAGAATAGCAGCTTTAATTTCTGTACTGAACGCTGCAACAATACACTGAACGCTGTTGGTTTTAAATCAGGACTATTTTTTTGCACTTTCAACCCCCTCTGAAAGTAACTGCAATTGAACAACACAAAACATTAAATCCTGTTTACAGTTGTACTTAGCAATACCACTTGTGATCGGATCAACAAAAGTATGTTAATTCCTGGTGTAAATGTGGCCCAAGTGACAACAGGGCAAACCGAATATTAAAACAGGCTTAACATCACTGTCTGATCCCTACTGACCAAAACAACATAACATCTTCCTGGAGACCACATGACTATACATCCCAGAAACCACCAAAATGCCACATATAACAAGAAACATACTGTGTTTGATTGAGAAAATAAATAGTTGATGGTCTTAATTTCACATACTGTACAATACAACCTTTTAAAAGTTTGTTGTCAACAAGGATACCTTTTTTCAGCAAGGTCGCATTAAATTGACCAAAAGTAACTCATTCATCTGGAAATTAACCGCCAACATATCCAGCACATGTTTTATGCAGTGGATGCCCTTCCAGCTGCAACCCAACTCTGGGAAAAAAAATCCATACACACCCATTCACACTCATACACTACAGACAATTTAGCTTACTCAATTCACCTGTATCACATGTTTTTGGAGTGCAGGGGAAACTGGAGCATCCGGAGGAAACACACGCAAAACGCAGGAAGAACATGCAAACTCCACACAGAAACACCAACTGACCCAGCCGAGGCTCGAACCAGCGACCTTCTTGCTGTGGGGCGACAGCACTACCTACTGCGCCACCTTCAAAAGTAACTGTGAAGGCATTTATAATGTTAGAATATGACAAATAAATGCAAAATACTAACCCATTCTAGGGCTCTAAAGTGCGATTAATTTGATTGTATTTGCGACCAAATTTCTCAATTGTGTGACTAAAGAAATATGAATCCAGCTAATCAGTCAAAAAATAAATACATTTAAAAAAACGTACACATTAGGCTGGTAGTAAGTTACTTTTCTTGTAGAGTTGTGCCTTAAGAACTTTATGTTGACCAGATTGTTAGTTAATCAGATCAAGTCAATATTGCCTAAATAGATAGTGATTAGGCATAGGCCTGTACCATTTTGAAAGTATGATAACCTTGGATTAAAAATACCATAGTATCACGGTATTGTGATTACTGCTCTAAAATAATTTTTTTTAAATATCTGGGTAAAAAAAAAAACAGTTTACCCATTTGAACAAAATATATTTTATTTTTAGGACACATTTAAAATATTTCAAAACAGTAAACAAATTGTCAGGCTAAATAATTCAAATAAACCACTGACTTCTGTTGTCTTCTTTAGTTTCAAAAACACAACACATTAAAAAAACTAATTAAAAAACCCTTACATATACCTTAGGAATGGTATAACAGTAAATTGTAATGGTTTTACAACCTTGATTTTTCCAAATTGCAGTAAACATTGAAACCGGATATCGCCCCATGACTAATAGCGATTTGTAAAACTGCAGTGTTAAATGTGATATGGTCAAAAATTTGTATGCACCTAATTTTTGTGCTGGTGCACCAAAGAGAAAAGTTAGGCACACCAGTACAACTAGTGGAAAAAATTAGTCCAGAGCCCTGCATATATTTGACTTCATAAAGGCAGCTAAAATTAAACGAATGTAGTTGCATCTATAAAGCTTTGCAAGAGGAGTATAGTGCACACTGTCAATGTCTGAGTTTATTGATTATTCTCTAAGTTTACATCAGGTTTCAGTCTCTGGAGCCATGCAGTCTGGAAGCTTCCATGCACCTGCCAACTCATTTGTTTCTGACAGCAGACACATGGAGAAAGACTTTCTACAAAACACAGCATGTTTTACACATCTCACGAGTCAGCATGCACTTTGTGGTTTACCGCCCAAAATAGCCATTCCACCTCACTAATGCAAACATCTTTGGATTTTTCCAAAAAGACTTGACAGGTGTTTTCAAAACTTGTCTCTGGCAGTCTTTCAGAATGGTGTGCTCACAGTAACCTACAGAAAATCTGAGCTGTTCATGGAAAGAGTTTGACTCAGTGTCATAATATCCTATTGAAATGCTACAGTAATTGCTTTTTTATGTAAACATAATGAAACCTTTTATCTCCGTTCCAAAATACTATTTTTAGTTGCTACAGAAAAACTGCACTGCAAAACCATAGAGCCTTATTTGTAGTCTAGCTGAGCAAATGGTTTTCAGGTCAGAATGTTTCTCGAAACAAACTTCAAACAAAGTTACACCATTTTGGTATTCACTCACAGGACTTGGATCAATAGCACAAACCAACCTGCCAATTCATGCTTTCAAATGTTGAGAAACACTTCCAGAGGAAGAATTGAAACACTTCCCAGACAAATGTGTGAGAAGGCCGTAGGGGGTGGACGCAGCAGCAGTGTAATATACGCGGATGTCAGAGGTGAGCCACTGTAGGAGTGAGACCCCTCATTCAGATTCATTCATGCACTCTCCAGTCTCATTGAGCACAATGACATGCACTTTACAGGGGGCTCTCATATGTAAATGAAACTCTACACAGGGGACAATTCATCAAGTACCCATGCTTGCCATAAAGACCGATATAGCGATGGCCATCCACAAATGAATGGCTGTTTTCAACACGATTTACAATGTTGCCAACAAAGCCTGAAATAGGGCAATAATGAATGGACAAATTTTCAAAAGATGCTCTAAATTAGATTATTTTTGGGCCTTTCATTGGTGATACATCTGGTTTTAAGAGTTTTTCCATGTTTTTTAGGCCCTGTCCACACAAACATGGGTATTTAAAAAAACAGCTTTATCTATGCAGTTTTGCGAATTACAATTTTAAAATTTAAAAATGTATTTACTTATTTAACCAGAAAAGTGGCATTAAGATAGAATATCTCTTCTACCCAAGAGACTTTAAAATATTTATAAATACAGCAATAGATGGTACAGATTGAAGCTCAATCCGTTGATTTGGAGCATACTTAGAAAATACAGATCAACCTAACTCAGTATGAAAATATGGTATCTTAAGCAAGAGTATATCTGGTATTGTAAGTATTTGAACAGTAAACCAACAAACTATATATATATATATATATACATACATATATACATATATACATATATACATATATATATATATATATATATATATATATATATATATATATATATATATTAGCGCTGTCAAAATTAGTGCGTTAACGTATGCGATTAATTTTAAATAATTAACGCGTAAAAAAAAATTAACGCAATTAACGCAGTTGCAGGTTTTTTTTAATTTCCTGTTGTGGTGGACGTGTGTTCAACATGCAATAAATGTGGATAAGACCAAGGAAGCACTTTTTGAAGGCAAGTTCCAGTATAAAACAATTAGTCGCATCACCAGGCTCTCCAAAGTTTCATGCAATTTCGGGTGTTTCATTTTTAACTTTCGACTTCTGTTGTAAGTTGATACCGCATGGCGAACAGAAAGAAAATCCTCCGCATTTCGTCACTCGGTGTTCCTTTAAGGTAATAAAATCACTGCTTAGGCTACACGGTAGAATTTTAATAAGAGTATTATCTTAATCATATTAAAATCGAAGTATTGGTGTCTTATGTGAATGTACTCAGAAAGTCTCTGGTGAAGTCGCGAGCTGTCAAAGACAGAGCATTACTCTGCAGCATGAGCCCTCCAAGTTTAGCGTGTTTCCTCATTAAACGCAATGAAAGCGTATGCTTCGCGTTGTTGTGTCAGAATCCTTGTGAAATACAGTAATACTTTAGGATGCTTAGTTTAAGCAAATTTGATGAACGCGATCATGCGTGTTGAATCTGAGGGGAGTCGCTCCAGTATGGAAGGCCGTTGGGGCCAAAACGTCTGCAGCGCGTTGTATGTGTGTCTGTGTCAGGCCCGTTGAGGGGTGTCAGGGGTGGAGTGAGCGACGTATCTGAGTAGGGGCGAGAGGGGTGTGCAATTTATTTAACGACCGGCTTGCGAGAAATTATCATTCATTTGCGGGCATTTGGGAGTCTCTATGCACTTGCGGGATACTCCTAGTCTTAGCAACTGGATGAATGTAAAGAAGTATTAAGCAATATTGTTTCTACTCTATAACTAATGTTCTCAACTCACAGCAATAAAACTTTACAATGAGTGCAACAGTTTGTATTCTATAGTTTATTATTATAATTTTCCATTTCCAAATCTGCAATTCCTGTATTTTTGGCATTTTTTTGCAGTCCACTTAGAATCCAACATGGAAATCAATGTTTTCTTTATTGGCTTTGATTGTTTTGAAATTTAAATGTCATTAACATGCCTGTGTTTTAATTTCTGTAATAAATATGGCTGTCAAGCAGGATCTTGATGGTTTATTGTGGGTATGTTGTTTACATGAAGAAATCTGTGTTACAAGTTAAACAAAAATTCTATTAAACAATTATATTTTGAATTTTAATTCTAATAAACAATTATATTTTGAATTTAATTTAATATTTTTTGTCTTGCGTTTACATTAATTTTACATTTAAATAGCCAAAATTACAAGTTTCAGTATTTTAAATGCGATTAATCGCGATTAATTTTTTTAAAAAGGTGCGATTAATCAGTTATTTTTTTTAATCGATTGACAGCACTAATATATATATATATATATATATATATATATATATATATATATATATATATATATATATACACACACACACTCACTCACACACTACCAACTAAAGTTTTTAAAATGTGATGCGGTGGCACAGTTGGTAGCATGTTTGCCTCAGCAAGAAGTTCGCTGGTTTAAGCCTCGGCTGAGTCAGTTGGCATTTCTTGTGTGGAGTTTGCATGTTCTCCCCTTGTTTATGTGGGTTTCCTCTGGGTGCTCCGGTTTCCCCCACAAGTCAAAAAAAGACATGTGGTACAAGTGAATTGGGTATGCTAAAATTGACCGTGGTGTATTTATTATGTTATCAAAACAATCTAATGTGGCAATAAGATCGTAACTGTACTGCGCATTTACACAATATTCATCTATATAAACACACGAAAACAACATTAACATTATACCGGACAAAGGTCATTCTCAGCTGCTAGACATTTCTGATAGGGTATTCCAGTTGTATTCATTGAGTGTCCGAATGTAGTGTGACTGCTATACAGGAGTTATGATTATGGATTATAGATAGCGAAATTTAGCGGGTTTTTTTTTTTTAAGCATGATGGTAAAACATGAACAAGGTTATGCATGTATTAAAACATGTGCTTGTTTGTTGTAAAAAAAAAATTAATAATGACAAAAAAAATACAAATTTGTGCATCTCCTGTCTTCCGGGTGCAGCTATGCAGCCACTGTGGCTGTTGTATTCTGGGAAATTTTTTAACCCCTTGGTTTTGAGTTTGGTCCTGACAAGTCTCTCTTTCAAGGGCTATGTAGCCCTTCCCCTTAACCCTACACCTTCAAGATAAAGAGAATTGGAACACCCCTACCCCTTCACTTGAACATGCAATACAAGGGGCAGGGTTAAAGGCAAGGGCTAAGGGGTAGAATTAGGATTTAGCCTAAATGTAAAAAAATAAAACTTGTACCACAAGCTAATCATTTTGAAACATCTATTGTCCTTAGTTAGGTGAATTCAAGTCAATAATGGCAACACCATTGCTATAGTTCTAATGCTCTAATGTGTAATGTTTGATATTAAAATGCACTTTGATTGAGGCAATGCAATTTGGTCATACTTTAGTTTAATACCAATCCTCACTATTAACAAGTGGACTATTTCCTGCCTATTGAACTTGCACATGATTTAAATATCTCTGGAAATATTAGTCTGCTTTAGTTTCTGATACACATTATCATTATTTACTACTTTTAGGCGCCATGACCCATGCACCACAAGAAAAAGATTAATATTCAAATTTCATACCAGCAAGATCCATTCAAATATGCCTTTATTCATCTCTGAACTTTGACCATCCATAGCAGCTCGATACCAGAATTTATGTAAAGCACCGAATGCAAACCACACATAGATAAATCATTTGTATGCTCTACATTACATCCAGAAGCTTTAGTCTTTTCTATTAAACTGGCCATCCTTCCCTACTGGGGCAGTATGAGACGTAAAGATGTAATCCCCCAGATGCGAATTTGATCTAGAGGGGGCGGGTTGGTTCAGTGCTGTGGTTTTCGCTCTGGATGAACCATGCATTGCAGTGGGGCAGTGTGCCAGATGCTGTCCAGCTTAACCCAAAAACAACATCTGTACCACAACCCACTGACACTCCCCTGCTCCCAGTCTTACCATTCTCTCTGGGACGCACCATTACGTGGTCTTTTTTTAGACTGTATATGCTGCTTTTCACTTTTTCCAGGACGACCACTGTGCTTCAGCACTAACGGTTGCTGCTTGGCCGCCGGCTAAAAGAGCAATCTAATTGGTAATTCAGCGTAGAATTGGAGTGAGAGTACAAAAACTAAAGTGACGTATCAAGTAAACAATTCAAGTCAGGAGGGAACACAAAATTGTTGCTGTTAGCTGTAATTTTACTGCATTCCTCAAATATTTGCAAACGATATGGATTCTTAGATTATCGGACATATTTGCACCCGTGAATCCCTCCGTGAACAGTGACAATTACTGTGACAATGGTCTTAACACCGATTTGTTTACACTTCGGTCCTTTCATGCTCCGGTTTCTCTTTGTGGAATGAGAAAACAAACATTTGCATCAACAGTTGTGGCAAGATACATCCTCTCATGTAGGCGCATAATGTATGCACTCCTTTCAGTCGGCTGCAGTTCATTTGCTGTGTTTATTGGTCCACATGGGACCAGACGCAGCTAATGCAAGTTGGTTATGGTCAGGAATAGATGTTTAGCGTCGCCTTAGAGTGTCCCGGGCATAATGGTCTTCGATTTCCAGTTGGAATATGAAGTGAGGATGCTTGCAAACTAAGGTTGTCAAAAGTATACAGACGATATACAAACAGCTGCAATGTATATATTTGTTTGTGCTAGGAGAACAGTGATGAAGAGCAGCTCGACTGATAGGGCAGGTACACACCAAGCTGATGCCAAACACCAAGCACAGTCAATTCAATTCATCTTTATTTCTATAGCCCCTTCACAATGTAGATTGTGTCAAAGCAGCTTAACATAGAAGATTATAGTAAGTTGAAACTGTGTCAGTCCAGTTTTCAGAGTTTAAGGCCCCGTTTACACTAGTGCGTTTTAGTTTTAAAACGGCGTTTTAGAATGAAAACGATCCGCGTCCACACTCGCGTTTTACCCAGCGTTTCTGAACTGCTCTCCGTCCACACCAAAACGCTGAAAACGCACATCACGTGACCACACAAACACACTTTGGCAATCGCTGGAGCCCATCTACCCAGATGAGAGCTCTGCTAGTCGGACTTCTCATCAAGCATCTCCCGCTGGATCTAACCTCACTATATTTATTAAACGTGATATTTCATTTATCTTGTTGTCTTTATCTAACGACATATTCCCTGACATTTGGGCATTGGAATCTATTACTTGTTCTCAGGTAACGTGTTTTTGCTGAGCGCAAAGATAAGTTAATGATTAATGAAACCACGTAGCCTACATTCTGTATATTGACTGATCGCTTGCCTTTATTTCCTATAATGTATAAACATATTGTATGTTATACTTTTATAATGGCCATTATCAATTATTAAAACTGATATTCAGCAAAAGAGAGGGTATGTTTCGTATTTTCACTGAAATTGAAAGGAGGCAGTTGTTATCGGCTCCGTTTTGTTATAAATATCTACACAGTGAAGATGACGCTCATGCAGCACGACGCCTCAACATTTTTGCTGTCTGTTTAGTTGTTAATATTAAAATAAAAATAGGCAGTTCCTTATATCAAGTTTACATTTTATTGTTGAGAAAGTGAAACAACGTAGCCAAGGTGATGTGAATGAAGTTATAAAGTAACGTTACACTGTTCCCTGTGAAGATTGACGCGTGTCCTCGGTATGTTTTCCATATCAAACTGAGAAGAAGAGATGCAGCCTTGATCAAACTTGCGAAGTCTAAACTTACACGGAGAAGATTCAGGACTGAACTGTGTGTGTTAGGCTACTTAATATTGAGGAAAAGCCCCAATCAGAGAGGCGAATGTCTGCAGCCCCGCCTCCGTTTTCAGATGTCTCCGTCTTTCCCCATCCACACTGAGACGGAGCAGCAGCGTTTCAGAATGAAAACGGCCTCTCCAGCATTTTCAAAAAGCTCCGTTTTCGGCGCTCGAGAACTCCGGCGTAGTGTGGACGGATGGCGTAACCGTAGCAAAACTTATGCGTTTTCAAACTAAAACGCATTAGTGTAAACGGGGCCTAAGTTCAGTTAAGTTCAGTGTGGGTCATTTTCACTGCTGAGAGTCCAAACACTGAAAAGCAAATCCATCAATGCGCTGCTCCACAAGTCCTGTACAATGCAAGCCAGTGACAACAGTTACAAGGAACAAACTTCACCATTTTGCGAAAGTGAAGAAAAAAAAACCCTAAGAGAAATCAGGCTCAGTTGGGCACGACGATTTCTCCTATGGCAATCAAAACCAAACCGTGTTGCTGCCTTCTAATAATCCATATCGTTTTAAAATATTAGATAAATGTAGGAAAATTATAGCTGGCCTATTTGTGTTCCTGCTTGACTTTAATTGTTTACTTGCTAAGTATTTTCACTCAGATTTGTTGCTGAATAACCAGTGTGGAATAACAATGCTGAATCAGGCCAAAGAGCTCCAATGTTAACCCAAGGAGAGGCAATGTGTGGACGCTAAGTGAAGCTGGATTTATACTTCCCCTGGCGCCACACCGCACATGCCCGCTGACTGCGTACGCATCTCAAGAAATGGACAAGGCTTTTTACCCGCCCCGTTCGCCGTTGTCATATTCTTTAAAACAACAGGGGGCGGTCAAAAGAAACCGACCGCAAAGTCAGACGGAAGTAGAAAGTTTCCGGGACTACAGTATATCATTAATATAATTGAAGATTTTTAAACTAAATGTTTTTTTATTATTCTTGTTTTTATAACCATTTAAGATTTTTTTATCAAACTTTAATGCATCACTTGCTTTTGTTCATATTTTGGACAGTTTACCTAATAAATTTTCTTAAAATATTAATGATAACAGAACATGGGTTGCTCTAAAAAAAGTACACTTACTAAAAAATACAGATTTCTTTAGACTTAGCCCTTTCCACAATTCACACATTTCTGTCTGTCTAGTTTCTGTTCTATCGTTATGCTAAAAAGGAAGTAATGGTCCAACATTACTGACCATTATCACCAATAAAGACAAGAAAAACAAGCATCAGTAAACCAATTGTAAACCGATGGGTTCAAATATTCTTTTCCAGTTATCAAAGAAATAATTTGTTCCTTGATTATAGTTTTATGATTATAGTTTCTTGATTATGGTTAATAAATTGTTTTAAATTCAAAATTGTAATATATACATCAGCGTAAAACCTATGACTGGTGGAAAAATATATTTCTGTAATTGTGTACTAGGGTCTCTACTTTTGCAGGCTTTTTAAAAAAAAAAAAAAAGCCTATTTTTTTACCAGGCTTGACAGATCAAAGAAGCCCAATGGCCGACAATGGCTTGGTGTGTCTCAGCCCTTAGTGTGAAATGGGTGTTTTTAAAATTTTATTGTCAAATGGTTTCAAAGTCACTACTTTTGACAACCATAATGCAAACTGGACCTTTCCTGTTCGTTTTAGCAGCGCCGGAAACGCCAGAAGACAAACCAAACCGCCAAGCATCACAACATTAAAACACTGATTTGAAGTGGTATATAAAAATCAGACCAAAACACAAAAAGGTAAATGAATTACAAATGCCCGAAGCACTGAGAATCAAAAAAAAAAATGTATAAAGAAATCTGAACTATTTAAGTTATTAGGTAAAAGCAATAATTTAAGTTTATTGCAAAATATGTATTTAAAGTATGGCTGCAAAATAAATTAATTAAAAATAGCAATAACAGTTATCAAAAGCTGACATTGTTATGCATCTTGCCAGGGAATCCCAGTTCTGTACAAAAAAAAGTACTTTTGCACACTTTTAGGTTGTAGTAGAAGTTTGTAAATTAGGACAAAAGACAGAGAAAACAAGCGGGTCAGCAGCACAGACTTCAACTATATTTAGTAAACACAGGGCACAAAATAATTACTGTCATATGTTGAATCTAAAACTGTAAAAGGTTTTTAACGTATAACCTTCAAGATAAAGGATGAACAACAGCATTAAATTACTGTCATATTAAAGATATTTGCTTATAGCTCAGGCTTTTGGATTATTTTTTTTTTACTTGTACTGCACAATGGATTAGAACATTACTGATAATATGGAAATATAAAATGAAAATAAGGATTGGTTTTGACAAGTAACAAACAAATCATTGCAAGGAAAGCCATTTGGCCAATTAGAGCAATAACTCAATTTAATTAAAAAATACTCCTCGTCATGAGCTTATTTCCTGTTTCAGACCTTATATGGTACTTCTCAATAAGACTAATATACACAATGAGAGACAGGTCATTGTGTACATTAGATCACTGGATATTTATTCTTTTCCCGGAGGTATAGAAACAATGGTAATGGGAGGACGAAATGCTGACTGCAATGACATGACAGTGTGTATTTCTCCCACTTCAGCAGAAAGCCACACAAACAAAAGGAGGAGGCTTAGACAAGTGAACACTTCTAACGTCTGAGCACATAAATGGTCGTGTACAAAAGAATGTAGGGTTGTTGCGATACCATTAATTAATCTTACGATCCTATACCAGCTGAAGTATCACGATACCAAGTAGTATTGCGATACTGCAATTCATAATTCAAATTATAAAGAAAATGGTCAGAAATGCTATATTTTAGAGCTATTATAGGCCTACTTTAATTTATTATTCCCTTAAGGCCAAAAAGTATTATTTGCACATCACTTCACCTAAAATGTATTAATTCTTTTTGTTTATTTTGTAGATAACTGCCCAACAAATAATACATTAAAATAAAGATACAAATGATATCAAATCAAATTTGTTACAAAAGAGCTTTTTTACTTCAGTCTTATCAAGTTCCAATCCAAAGTAATTAAAAATTTCACTTTGAGTCTGCTTTTTTGTTTTTAAGGGATTATTGCAGTTGTTGTAGCAACTAAATCATATTAAGAGGAACACAAAAATGAACCAATTCAGATGTGAGTTTGAACCGAAGCATTTGAAAACATGCAATAGGTTACCATACAAGGCACAAGTTTTGCAACTTTAAAGGGCTCCTCAGACTATTAAAATAAAATGGTCTATTGTTGCACAACCGTGTGAGCATTTCAGTGACTTTTCCACATGCAACATTGTGTATTGTAGATAAACCATTAATGACGATACTACCGCTTACAAACTAAAATGGCACTGCCAGTACTTGAGCCATAGTATTGCGATACTACCATTGTACCGGTAAACCGTGCAACCCTACAAAAATGTATGCAGAGATTAATTAAAATAACTGTAAAATGCACTGCGCAATTACATTTTATAAAATATTAAATTAATTTAACTGTATACAACACAAATAGCCATATCACGATGCTTACAAACCTGTGCGTCAACTTATTTTATTAATTTATTTACTTGCTTTTTTATCATTAGAGTGCTGGTTCAGCTCAAAATAACAATTCTGTAATGGTGTACGCACACTCATATTAGTTCAAACCAAGGAATTTATGCAATTTATGCATCTCTAAAACACAAATATATTTTTAATCAAATTTTATATAGTTCTGCCCCATAAAATGTCTACTTAACAAACATTATCTAAGGAAATAAAAAAAATAAGAATTCCACATGATTTAAAAGGCTTAATCCAAGACTTATGAAGAGACTTAATCACTTTATACATGCAGAATTTAAATTTGGTTACGAAAACGATGCTTGCTTGATGTGTGGAAACCAATAGGGTCATTCTCATTTGTCACAGAATCAGTGCTGTTTCTCCTTGCGCGTCAAGCAAGTATGGTTGAGCTTTATTGATCATCATTTATGCAAATAAATATAAATTACACCAGGGCTGTGGGATTTGAATCCAACAAATAAAAATAGTACTAATACAACTCTTCATTAGCACTATGCTTTTAATCTTATAATCAAACTGTAGTAAATTGCATGATTATGACTCGTCATGTGATGTCAACATGGTAGCATAAACTCATTGCACGCAGACTGAAAGTTTTTTTCTTTCTTTAAGACTGATATGAAAGCTACCTCGTTTAAATGATAATTACAAGCATAACTCTGAGTAAATCTTTGGAAAGAAATGTACAAATAAATGTAGTGCCCGAATTAGTTATGAGACCAGAGCTGAAAACTTCGACTGCCAACAGACTCAATTCAATTCAATCCAAAAATAAGAGCTTTATTGGCATGACTTGCCAACTGACTCTATTTAAAAGTTGGCAAACGCACAAATGTACCGTTAAAAAGTACACAGTTAAAAACAATGGGTATTTTAAATGATAATAGATACAGTAACAAGCTCTAGTATAACCATAGAGTGAGGTAATGCCTCACTATGGATAAATCAAGAGAGAAGTCCGTTATTTAACATATATCAATGAACGTACTGGCAAAACCAGCCAGGGGGGAAAGCGACATTAGTTCTGTGAAGGAAGACTCAGTGAAGTTATAAACTAAAACTTACCATCGTGTTAGCACTTTGTATTTCCATGACCTGAAGAAAATCTAATCCAAATCAATGAAAAATGCCGCGAATCCTCCAGCGGTGCTCTGTGAAAAGTACCATGCGCGCACTGAACAGCTGAGCACTTTTCGTCTGTGTGTTAGTATAAAAGTTCGCCTCCCTTTTGGTCAACTTTGACAACTCTTTCACAAAGGATGCAGCCGAAACAGTAAAGGCTCAGTTTTAACACATGCACGCGATTCGCCGTGTGGAATGACGCGGCGAGTGGGCGGAGCTACAGTGCTGCTGCTGTTTAATTAGCTGCTGCTGCTGGGTCTGTCTGTAAACACAGAGTAGTTGTTAAATGCCTCGTGGTAGATTGATTCTTTTAAGAACCATTTTTGGCAGTTTTAGGATTTAAAACTATTTCAGATGGAGTTACAATTGTATATTCCCAAATGTTCAAAGGACAGCTTATGCAGACAGATGTGTGTGTGCTTTTTTGTTTAGCTACTTTTGGATTGTGTGCTGACTGTCTACATGTTATATTCTGTTGAATGTGGTGTTCATTTATCTAACCTCATATATTTAATGAATTCAGCTCATTTCAGGTATACATGTACAAACAGTGCCATAATAACTGCAGAATATACCAGATACATAATTGTATGTGTACCTAAAATATGTATTGTAGAATGCTTAAAAAGGTTTAAGTACAATTCCTGTGTTATATTTTGGTTTGTGATTATGTTGTGTAATGTGGGGCTTTAAGGGGCTGAATTCACACAGTAAAACAAAACAGTCAACTTTATCAAATGAAATGAGTGTAGTTACACTTAAATTGATTTAAAAGTGAATTCTACTCATTTGAAGAGAGTTTTGAACTCAGTACTTCAATTTAAATGGAGTAAGTTTACAGTACTCATATAGATTACTTTTTTTAAAACTCAAATGGTGTGTAGCAACCGGTTTTCTTAAACGGTTGGAGTTGCTTTAACTTATTGGGTTTTACAGTACTCGGTTGATTTGAGCTCTCTTCATTTATTGGGTTTTACTGTGCTCAAATTGCTTCATTTACTCATGGATTAAGTTGACAATACTCACTGGGATTAATTTTTGAACTTAAATGGTTTGTTGCAATCAGTTTTCACAAATAATTTGAGTTACCTTAACTTTTTGGGATTTACAGTGTAGAAAAAAGCAAGTCTGCACACTCAAGATTGGGGGGGGGGGGGGGGGGGGGTGTCCATAAGTAGAGACTGGTATGTTTTTTTTTTTTTGAGAGAGAGAGAGTTGTTGTTTCAGCGAGCTAAAGGATTACTCTCTACAACATGCAAAACTTAATTAAAAAGACAAGTTTGAACTGTTTCACGCTTCCCGGCCTTCTTCAGTCTGTTCAGTGTTTTTTAAATAGTTCTTAACATCTGGCAATACCAAAAGTGTTGTCTGGGCATGGCACATCAAATCATAAAAGCTATGGCTTAACAAGTTCTTTTTAGACCCGACTTGCCCTGCATTTCACTCATTTTGTGTCTTGATAATTATCACATACCTAGAAACTTGAATACACAAAACTTTTGTGAGGCGCTCTGTTGAATTGGGGCTGGAAGGAAATTTCATAACCGCTTTCATCAAACAGAAACATGAAAGTACAAAAACTTCCCTGCTTTTTTCATTTGCTCTGAAATACAATTGGAGATCCCTGTTGATGATGAAAATGGAGATTAGAAATGTTATGATTACCATAGAGTTGTTGATTTTTCAGCTTTATTTTTTTATTAGTTATGTCCCTTTTCACCTTAAAATGAATATTTCTCAGTATTTATGGATGGTAACACTTAACTTAAAGGGGGTATTCATGAGACCATCATAACACAATTATAGTTATGACATGACACTTCATGAATACAAATGAGATTTTATGCTTGCTTAAGACAGCTGTAAATAAGTGTCATTCGCTCAGTTAGGTCATTTTGTCAATGCAAAGGTGACATTGTTTGAGAAGTCTATTTGATGATATTTATAATGTGTGTCATGCCAGAATTATAAAGGTGTCAAGTAAATTCCAAGGTGTTAAGTAATAAAAGTGTTTCCTTATTTTTTCACCCCCATTTTGTTTCAAACCTGTTAATTTTGGTTGGTTGTTTGCTTGTTTGGTTGGTTGTCTGGCTGGTTGGTTGCTTGCTTGGTTTGTTGGTTGTTTGGATGGGTGGTTGGTTAGTTGGTTGTTTGGTTGGTTAGTTGGTTGGTTGTTTGTTTGGTTTTTTTGATTGTTTGTTTGTTTGTTTGGTTGGTTGGTTGGTTGGTTGGTTGGTTTGTTGGTTAGTTGCTTGTTGCTTGGTTTGTTGGTTGTTTGGTTTGTTTGATTGGTTGTTTGGTTAATTAGTTGTTTGTTTGCTTGTTTGTTTGTTTGTTTGTTTTTTTGCTTGTTTGGTTGGTTGGTTGGTTGGTTGGTTTGGTTGGTTGTTTGTTTGTTTGGTTTGTTGGTTGGTTAGTTGGTTGGTTGGTTAGTTGCTTGGTGTTTTGGTGGTTTTGGTTGGTTGATTGGTTGTTTATTTGGTTACTTGGTTGTTTGTTTGGTTGGTTGGTTGGTTGGTTGGTTGGTTGGTTAGTTTGTTTGGTTGGTTGGTTGGTTGCTTGGTTGGTTAGTTGGTTAGTTGGTTGTTTGTTTGGTTGTTTATTTGTTTTTTTGTTTGTTTGTTTTTTTTGGTTACTTGTTTGTTGGGTTGTTTGGTTGATTTGTTGGTTGGATGGTTAATTGGTTGGTTGCTTGGGTGCTTGGTTTGTTGGTTGTTTGGTTGGTTAGTTGTTTGTTTATTTGTTTGTTTGTTTGTGTGTTTGTTTGTTTGTTTTGTTTGTTTGTTTGTTTGTTTGTTTGTTGGTTGGTTCATTGGTTTGTTGGTTGGTTGGTTGGTTGATTGGTTGGTTTGCTGGTTTGTTGTTTGCTTGATTTGTTGGTTGTTTGGTTGGTTGATTGGTTACCTGGTTGCTTGGTTTGTTGTTGGTTTGGTTGGTTGGTTGGTTAGTTGGTTGTTTATTTGATTGTTTGGTTGGTCGTTTGGTTTGTTGGTGGTTGATTTGTTGGTTGGTTGGCTGGTTGGTTCATTGGTTGGTTGCTTGCTTGCTTGGTTTGTTGGTTACTTGGTTGGTTGATTGGTTAGTTGGTTGTTTGTTTGATTGTTTGGTTGGTTTGTTGGTGGTTGGTTTGTTGGTTGGTTGGCTGGTTGGTTCATTGGTTGGTTGCTTGCTTGCTTGGTTTGTTGGTTACTTGGTTGGTTGATTGGTTAGTTGGTTGTTTGTTTGATTGTTTGGTTGGTTTGTTGGTGGTTGGTTGGTTGGTTCTTTGGTTGGTTGGTTGGTTGTTTTGTTGGTTAGTTGGTTGGTTGGTTGGTTGGTTTGTCGGTTGTTTGGTTGGTTGGTTGTTTGGTTTGTTAGTTGATTCGTTGTTTGTTTGTTTGGTTGGTTGGTTGTTTGTTTGGCTGGTTGGTTGTTTGGTTTGTTGGTTGTTTGTTTGTTTGTTGATTGGTTGATTTGTTGATTGTTTGATTGAATGCAATAAATTGAAGGTACAGGTGTGAAACAACATATGCAAATGATGGCAAAATCATAAATCATACTAAATCTAAATACTAAATACTAAATCATGAACATGATATACAATTGTTTGGAGACAAATATTCAAGCATAAAAACATTTATGTTCAAACATTGACTTTCGTTTACAGATGAAATATTTGGAATAGGTGCGAAGAAGATGAGGTAATGTACTCTTCAACTGCGGGAGTCCATAGAAACAATGAGGTACACAGGCATTCTTGGGCCCAGGTGGTTTTGATTTGGGAGGCCCTTATGTGCCTTTAGATCATTTATTATTTCAAGAGAAGTGAAATTAACTATGAAGACAATGTTACACTTTTAGACCTATGGACACCCAAATAATGACCACCGGTCCTGAAAAGTAATCAAGACAAGTTTTGAAATTTGAGGGACATGTTTTACCATGAAGGAAAATAAAAATCTGAAAATATAAGATGAACAGTGCCTTTAGAGAGCACTTAGTCCATTATTTCTGCATTTTGTCATTCTTTGATGTTGAAATACCAGTTTCAATTTCCACACAAAATAACCATGTTTATTTATTTATATTTATTCATTAAGCAGATGCTTTTATTCAAAAAGAAAATAGAAGGAATCAAAATTGCAAAAACCAGTTATACAGTGTAGGTATGACGAGTCTCAGTTAGTACAATTCAGTGCAAATATTACTGACAATAAATAAATGAGTTCATAAATTAATTTAAAAAGAAATAGAATAAAAGATGCTTGTTAGAAGGTCAAATGTTGACAAACCTTTGACACATTTCTTGAAAATAGCTTAATTCACCTCTGCTCTGGTTAAGTTAGGCAGGTTGATCCACCAGCATGAAACTGTTAAGAAAGTCCTTGAAATTGATTGTGTGCTTCTACTGAGCACTTTTTGGAGGGCACATAGATCTGAAGCAGTGAATTAAGGTATGTGGTGCAGAGCCTGTGGTTGGCTTTATAGAGATTGATGAACAGAGGTTTGGAGCTCTCAGACATGCATGCTTTTGTAGTGTACACCTGGCCCTACCCCTCACTGTGACATCACTATCTCTATTGAGTGCATGTGTCTAAGAGTGTGTCTGATCATGCATGTGCAAGTCTCCAGCCAGTCACTTGTTTTTGGCTTATTAATAATCACTCTCGTTGCCACATTGGTTCAGTTTTGTGATAGTGTTGGTTGGAAGGAATAATACGGATTGTCAAACCAAGACAAAACAGGAGTTTGAACAAGGAGTTGTACAGTTAGAAAGTGCCAGATCCTCCTATTAATCCTATTAATGTTGTACAAGGTAAACCTGCAGTGCCAGACAGATGATAATCAAACATGATTGCACCTTGCACAACTAACTGACTGGAAAAATACGATGAAGGGTTGAGTTGGCTGAAACCTTAAGCAGTTCTGACTTAAAAAGGTTGAGTGTCATCAGCATATTTTGCATAAGAGATCACAATGATGCCAAGTAGAATAAGAGAAGGATTCAAGTAATGTAGATGCAAACCAGTTCAACGTTACAACTTGGTGACCCTTGCAAAATATCCCAAATGACTTATCTGAGAAGATCTGAATCACTGTATACAATGGGATTCCTTTGTCATAGGGGTTCTGTGTATATATTTCTGCAGAGGCAACTACAGTATGAGTCTTCTTGGTTAAGTCTGCATAAGTTCCCCACATTTCAGTTCATATTCAATACTAAATCACTCCATCTTTGTCAAATTAGAAAGTGTTGGTCTGCAGCAACATTTTGGTCATAGCGAAAATATTCAATTGGATTATGTCTAGATTCAGACTGAACCATACCAGAGTTATAAGCTTATTTATAGCGTTTTATCATGCTTATTCCATTGTGCTGTAAGTTGTCATCCTGCTGGAACATAATCTTTGATTATATCCAGAGTATGTTGCTACCACCACCATCAAGTCTGATGGAAGAGATGTTTACCAGAATCTTTTATTTTCTGGTTTGTGCATTTATGCTCTGGCTTCAGATTCATCCTGATTCTATTGATTAGGCCACCATTTTATATCCTAAACCTAAAGTGTGTATGTGTCTGGGTGGAAGGTCATTCAAATTTCGCACTTGATGGAAGATGTTCTAAAGACAGAGGTTATCAAAAAAAGCTAATTCTGTTATTATTTACTCATTCTAAATTTTAAATGTATGTTTCTTTCTTTCAATGAACAAAAACAGTGACTGCCACAGTATTGGTTTTCACACAATTACACTTAATGGGCTACCATCAACTGTCTGGTAACCAACATTCATCAAGTATCTTCTATAGTGATCAACAGAAGAAAGAAACTGATAGAACTATCCCTTCAACCAAAATGTTTTTTAAACAAAATATCCTACAATAACGGTGACTTTTATTATGTTTTATTTATTGCATGCATGTATTATTATAAATAGTAATGCTCTGTATTATTAAAGCTTGAGTTTCAGTCATACAAAAGCATTTTTTGTTTATTTGGTTTTAGTGTTATGGTCACAAAATAGTCATTTAGAAGAGTATTCTGAGTTATGAAGAGAGTCAGGGATATTTACTGTGCAATCAAGCAGATGTAGATGCAATGTCTCCAGATGAGCTCTGCCAAAGTGGAAAAAAAGATTTACATGTTTTCCTTGTACTGCTAAGTTACAACAGATAAGGATTTATGGTGCATCCATTTCTCAAAACATGTTTCACAACATTGACTAGATTCTTAGTTGTGATGCAAACAGGAGCCACATTTGTGGCTGACTAGATTATGAGCAAATCTCAATAAATTATATCAGCCAGAGTCTGATGAAGTTTTAAAATTAATGTTCTGAGCAAAGTCACCAAGTTTAATAAAATCATTTCAACTAACACTGTTTTGTGTTGTTGTTGCTGCACCTTTAAAACGTGCTGGGTTCCACACCATTCCTTCATGTTGTCCCTACATAAATCGATTAAGTTAGCTTACTTGTTTTCACAAATTTAAGTGGTTTAAACATAAATCAATTAAGTTGTTCTCCCAAAAAAACCCAGGAATTGTTTTGATTCAGCTCATTTTAAATGAGTATTTTGCAAGCAGCAAAAATCTTTCTTTTTTTTTTTTTTTGAATGTGGGTAAGTCAACATAATCACACTCTGTCAAACCTCAATGCATCAAGCACTTTCCCTTTAAGGAAAAGCTGTAATTTTACATAACTATGAGTCATCACTGACCATGCCAAAGCAACATGTTTCAACCATATTGAAGGATGAAGGTGTAATGCTCGCTTCTGACCTTTTTGGCTGAGCGTTTTCAACAGAGTTCAGAGATGAGCTCAGCTGAAATGTTAATGCAGTGAGGCTATTGCACAGACAGACACTTAGCTGGCCTCATCACCACTGGCCAGATGTATAAAACCAGACGGCGCACCAGGCCAGACACAAGAATAGACCAGACTCAACATTATATAGTGTTTGTAAACAAACATCCACTGCTGTAGGAAAAAAGTACCACTAAAAGATGACAGAAAATGAAGAGTGTGTAAATTCAAGGACCTTGAGGTGAAGGAAACCTTGTTCACTATTTAATGTGGAATAAATCGATGTTTACTCTCAGCAGGGTAAAACACACATTCTTTGTAAATAAGCATTTCAGGTCTGGGGTTTTTTTCCTCTAGGATTATGCCAATGCTTTTTATACAAATGCTATGGAGGAAAACATTGTTAATTTGAATAGATGACATGATCATTAGTGCACTCAAGTAGTGCACAACTAACTTATTTAAAATGGGTTGAAACAACACAATTCTTGAGATTTCATTGGGTCAACTTAATTTTTATGTTCAATCCACATAAATTTATTAAAATTTATTCCACTCTGTGGAACCCTTCATTTTTAGTGTGGTCGTACAGACTGTAAGAAATTCCTTTATGTTTCCCAACACAAATCAATTAAGTTAACTTTAATCCTTTAACAAATTTAAGTGGATTAAACATAATACAATTAAGTTGTCCCCCCAAAAAGAGTTATGTTGTTTCAACTTATTTTAAATAAGTAGTTTGAACAAGAAGCAAAAGTCATTTTTGAATGTACAGTTATTTTTTTTTGTTGGGATTTTGTTGTTAGCTGAGCATTGCCAAATGCTCTGAACATTATAGATGAAGGTGAGCTCCATCTGTTAATAGGATTTCTTTCTTTATTTGTTTATTTTTAGTGAAATGAATGATTTTATTATGTAAGGATGCATAAACTTTTCTCCACAATCAATTTGTGTTTGGAGACATGAAGGAATCAACTTAATTTTGTTGTTTTTACATATTTCAGTGGATTGAACAAAAAACAATTCAGATGTTACCCCCAAAAAACTCAAGAATTGTGTTGTTTCTGCTTATTCTATATAAGTAGTTTGAACAAACAGCAAACGTCAATTTTGAGTAAAAGGACCTAAATTGCATACCATTTTCCACACAAAAATTATCAGCACAATGACTTTCAACATTGGTAATGCTTCTAGAGAACCAAATATACAAAGTACTGATAAACAGCTTTGTCATCACAGGAATAAATAATAATACTAATAAATCATCATGGAACCAGATTCAATATTGCCTATTTTAATTTTTTTTTTTCGTTAATTTTAAATCATATCATTTAGTAAATGAGCAAAACTTTCAAATACATCAGACCCTCAATTGCTCATGTTTTGTACAGTTATTTTTTTAGGCAACATAATTTCTTTTTAAGAGATACAAAAAAAATATATATATATATATATATATATATATATATATATATATATATATATATATATATATATATATATATATATATATATATATATATATATATATATAATAACCTTAAAGAAAAGTGAAAGGTTTGCAGTTAAAATGAATTTCATTAGTCTGACTTCTTAAGAGCAATATTTATGTTTTTTTGTGAAAAATAAATAATTAGGTGACTATTACTAAGTTATCATAAGTTGTAAATTCAAAGATTTCAAAATAAAATTACATCAATAATGTTTGTTTTAGAAATAATAACTCAATTAACTTTTCATAATATTATTATCTGTATTGTCAAATGTTTTTTACACAATTCAATTTAGTTTAATTTTCTTTTATAATAACCCTTTTCAATCATTTTTCTTTTATTCATTTATAATTTTCGTTTAGGTTCTTCAAATTCAATTAACTTAAGTCGCATGGTTTTTGGATGGTGGTAGGAAACCAGGGGACCCAGGGGAAACACACGTGAGCATAGGGAGAACATGTTAAGTCTGCACAGAAATGTCAACTGGCTTGGTAAGGACTAGAATCAGTGACATTGTTGCTGTGAGGCAACAGTGCTAACCACTGGGCTGCCAGGCCACCCATCTAGAAAAAAAGTAGGGGTGGAAGGGAAGATTCTTTAAAACGAAGATATAGTATGGATTATTTATGATGACTTAGGAATCGTCTGATTGGTGAATCATGAATTGACCAGCTGTGATCAATAACTAGCATGTGATCATTTCATAGCTTATTAATGAACTTCACTTATTGAATGGCAACACTCTCAGAAATAAAGGTATGTGAGCTGTCACTGGGGTGGTACCTTTTCAAAAGGTACCAATGTGTCCCTAAAATGGTCCATATTAATACCTCAAGGGTTCATATTAGTACCCAAAAAGTACAAAAGTGTTCCTTTTAAAATTTGTATATATTAATATATACTTTTGAGGTACCAATATGGACCCTTTAAATACAAATATGTACCCTTTGAAAAGGTACCCACAGGTACTTTTGAAAAGGTGACAGCTCGAGTACCTTTATTTCTGAAAGTATAAAAAAAAAAACATTAAAAAAGTGTAAAAAAAAATTTCTTTTTAAGTGTACAGAACGTTTGTCTTCCGTATGTGAGATGCATCAAAATCAACACGTTCTTCTTCACAAAATAAATAACAAATGATGTTTGAGGCACTTTCAAGACCATAGTTTATTTCATGGTAATAAGAAAGTATATACATTGGGGTCCCTTTATAGTGAGTGCTAAAGCTACACACATGATTTTCATTCTCTTTTACTGTCCTGACACTTAAAAAAAAGAAAAAGAAAAATCCCCCATGTCTCAAGTCGACTCTTCAAAACAATTGGTGGATTTCCCAGACCATCGCTACATACAATTAACTATTGTGAAGCAAGCATTTACCACCATGGCGAAGAACAAAGAGCAAAACAAAAAAGCATGTGGATTATTGCTATACAAATCAATAAAAATCAACATAATGAACAAACATGATTGAACGAAGGCGTTTTTCTCCAAAGATCTTCGCTGTGTAAAAACAAAATTAAGGCATGCTTGTGCTAACTGTAACATGCCAGGCAAAATGAAGAAGATTGATACAGATTGTATAGTAAGCAGCATGAACACAGAAGAAATTATCTGCTGTACAGATCAAACTAGATTGTGACAATGCAATGTCAATCCATCTTACGTAACTATCGCCAAACTGCTAATGGTAATAAAATACTATCAAAAATATACTGACTCGATAAAATGGCGGAATCTGCTCTTACATATAAAAGTCACATTTTAAAGTCTATATATATATATATATACACACATTTATTCTTTTTTTAAAATCCTATTCTTGTTTAGAGGTGAGAGTAAATGAAATGAAAACCATTTGACATTCAGAACTCCACCGTAAAACCAGGAGGATTTGTGCAAACCTCTAGATAAGTCAATGGAGAAATATTGAAGAAAAACAAGTCTGTTTGCAATGCAGATGTGTTTATTTTAAGGGAGGACACAGATTCTGTGAAAGTAAACTCTTGTGGTCCTGAAATTTATTTTGGGTAGGCATATATGAATGAAGACTGCGGAGCGAGTGAGTAACAAATGTTTTCTGAATGGAACTCCATTAATGCCACAAAGAGCTACAGTCCATACAGCACCTCATTCTGCAACCAATCTCAGGCACATGAAAGTATTGTAAATCAACCTTGAAGTAACGCGAGAGAGGAATCACGACAGCAAATGTGTGAAGAGGTAGAGTTTGAAGCATTTCTGGGATGTTTATGGATTTGAGATGGTGTGGTAGCCAAAAATAAAAACATAACCCAACTAATAAATAACAGACAGACAATCTTAGAACAACCGTTTGTTTTCCTTATATACATTTTTACTTACTAGTCAACAAAACACTGCATTTTGGCCCTGTTCACACCTCGTACAGTTCACCTGAAAATAAAAATGACCTCAATATTTACTTTCCCTCACGTCGTTTTAAACTTTTGAGTTCCATTCTTTAGTTGAACACAAAAGAAGATACTTTCTGGTTGCTGCCATCCATTGACTTCCATTGTATTTTTTCCTCTAATATGGAAGTTGATTGGTGCCAGCAACCAGCATTTTTAAAAAAATATTTTCTTTTGTGTTTAACAGAATATACCCGTCAACGATTCAGTTTTGACGTGATTCTCCTGTATTTTCAACACAATCTGACTGCAATTTGTAACTTTTTCATGTAGTGGCTAATTCGTACGATCTAATTTGAACATTTTAGTACGATTTGCTCATCCCCCAATGACGGTTGGGTTTAGGGGTGGGGTTAGGTGCCAGGCCTCCTTTTTAAAATCGTACAATTTCTTACGGCTGAACTCGTAACGAATTAGCCACTAAACTGCCAAAACGTAAAATACTTTTGTTCTCTCATGAGATCAGATTGGTATTTTACCATTCTATTCCACTGTTTAAATATTGTCAAGTATTTCTCCTGTATTTTTAATATTTCTATGAAAAGTGAGCGTAGCATCAAAGAGCCGATCTCAAACGTGATATAATTGCAAGAGTTGTTCGAGAGAATTATGCTTTCACTTTATATATATATATATATATAAACCATATATATATGGTTTGAAAGCATGATGAAATTAATATTTCACTACCTGAAGTCTTGTTGTCGATCTCAATCCCTGGAGCGTCACGCTGATCAGGTGGTTTGTCTATAAACTGACATACGAGCGCTCAAATGTCGATTCAGTGTCCCTGTATCTGTGGTTACATGCAGTAAACAGTGGTGAGTTCTGTGAACCGATGGCCTTCACAGCCAATCACAGTTTGGGTGTGTTTTTAAACGAACAAATTCACCCAATAATATGTGAACATATCTGTCCTGGCGTGTTTCATTTTAAAAACAAATAATTTTATCTTAAATGAGCATAAACGGTTACGAAAGTAATCTGTGGATTCTTAAAGGGACACCTCTGTTATAAAAAAGAAAAACAGTGGATCAAAATGAGAGATTCATTTCTCTTCACTAAACAACTAAAATAACTTTAATCAATATTTACAGTGAATAAAAAGTGATTTTATGACTTGATTTTATTTCTCGAAGGGTATCTTGTATTTTTACATCCCAATGTTGACAAGTATGAGAAACTCAAAGAAGTTTTGAACAAGTGAACGTTGAGTAAAAGACAGAATTTTAATTTTTGGGTGAACTATACCTTTAAGAGACGTTTTCATCAATCGGTCAAATTTTCTTTTCCTTTAAATACAGGCGAAAACACATTTGACTCTCAAAGTGTAAACACTAATGTAGTGTAACGTCTTTCAACTATTCTCCTAAACCTCAATGTAAATTCATTGAGGAAATGTTCTGCATAGTTTCGTGTCTATTAGAACAAAGTCAGTATCGTTTTTCATCATCTCCTTTCACACTTGTATGTAAACCGTGCAAAAATCCTATTAAACTTTCTGTCCCAACATAGAGCTGTGGAAATAAAAAATAATTCAAGAAATTGATTTTGCATCAAATCGAAAATTTTCTTAACACATTACTGTTCAATAAATTCTGAACTTTGAGCAGTTTTAACAGTAGGTGGCACTCTAGCCTCGTTTATAAACATATACTTAAATGCTCTCCAGAAAGAGTGGCTGTGCATTCGCCGAGTCAGGCAAGTTTGGTCAGTTTACGATAATCAATTTTGTAATTCTTGAAAAAAATTTTGTTATTTAATCATTTTAAGTTCAAGTGGTATTTATAAGGAACTGAAAGCAAGGAGAGTAAATCAAACAGCGCCGTCTCCTGTTAAAACTAAGCTCAGAATCTATTTAGTGAAAAACAATGCATTTTGAATATCAGGGAATCAATTTCTCACCACAGCATTACTGCTTATAGAGACAAAGTAGTCTGGACAAAGGAGATGGATTTAAACACCCAATCTGATTGACCAAAACATAGGTGTAAACAGGGCTTTTGTTTCAGCAGCGTGAATGTTAGCTGTTAGCATTAGCACCCTTTCCACAAATAACTTATCTGTCATTCCAACAGGACTAACTCTGATGACCTTTTTTTGGTTACTTTTCAGCCTTCGTTATTAGACAACAAACGGACAACAAATCGAATTAAAAAATATACACTAGTGTATTTATTTTCAGATTAGCAACGGTTGAGCCGTACCACTGTGCAATGTACACAGCTTCCGTCACAAATGGATCCCAATTAGATGACAAAACATAAATCAAATTCTTGAATATTTTCTAGTCGGTCAATAACCGACGCAGATATCCAAGCATGAAAACATTGAAAAACAAAAACAAGCCATTTTGTGCAGCGATACTAAAACGTAAATCTCAACAGTACAGTGAGAAGGAACCCATCGGCACTCAAAATAAACTGGTCCCCTTTTCCAACAAGAGAGAGAAACCCAATGATAGATCTTGCAGGGAGAAAAGTAAGGGAGGGAGATTTATCTACAAGGAAGGAAAGACACCGAGACTCCACTTTCATCCACCACTTCTCAAACCTGATTTTACCAGTCCAAACGTCATATTTGTCAGAAGTCAAGCTGCTTCATTTGGTGAAGGCGGCCACCACCGCCCACAGCAGCTCATTGGCGTTGTTCTTCATGCTCTCGCCCTCAGGCTCCAGGTCCAGCAGCTGTCGTACTCTCTTCATGGCCAGATCGTATTGGTCATCCAGCAGCGGGGCGAACGCATTCTCCAGGACGTCAGACGAATGGGCCAGGAATATTAGGGCCAGAAGGCGCTTGTCCATTCGGTGAGGGTCGTTCACCCACTTTTCCAGCACGGACTCCTGCACTTTCTTTATAAGGCGCTGCTTTATATTATTGTTGGTGAGGGGGTGTGTGGTCATGTCGAAAAGAAGAAAGTTTTGTTTCTCTGTGGTGAGGACACCTTTCTCCACCAGGTTTTTGGCCAGGCGCTCTCGAACATTACGCAGCTGATAATGAAGCTTTAATGGGTTCCATGTTTCACCTGTGAAAGACAAAACACTTTCAGTATAAAACATTCAGTGATTTGTGGTTCATTTGGCAGAAATGTAGATGAATTTAGCATCCTCCTTATACTAGAAATATTTTATTTGTAACTACAGCATGAAGTCATCTTTCATATAGATGTTACGCATCTTTTCACAAATTGCTCTGCAGCTGTAACCTAAATGTTAAGTATCACTGGGTATATGCAGCAATCCTAAAGGTCATTTCAATACCTTTTTAAAGACCTTCTCAGAATATTTTAAGACCTCATTGCCACTCTAAGTTCTAATCGCTTTCAAAACTTTACCTCCAACTGGTGTGCATGATACATTCATTTGAAACTCCAACTCAATTCTGATTGCTAAAGTAGACATCAGGGTTGTGATTATCTGTAAAACGCTTATTAGACATACATAAATCAAGATTGAGATGAATAACTGCAAAAGTTATCTGGACCAGAAATGTTGAGGATAATGAGGTAAAATATAAATGGATTTTTACATTATAATTGTGTTGCTAATACATTTGTAGCATTTTGAGAGTAACAATTAACACTCATTTTCCTACGACTTAATCTAATGGTCTTAAACTCAATTCCTGGATGGCCGCAGCTTTGCATAGTTTAGCTCCAAACACCTCCACCTCACGCCTGCTCACCCACACTCTATCCCATTCACACGTTACAGCCAATTTAGTTTATACAAATCGGGGAGAGCATGCAAACTTAGAAACCAGCAACCTTCTTGCAACCACGCAATTCACTTAGGCCTTGTCCACATAACCACAAGTATTTTCAAAACCGTAGTTTTTTCTATGCAAAATCTATTGGGTGAGTGAAACCAAAACTTTCTGAAAACTCTAGCCAGGGAGAAGATTTTCTAATACTCAGAAACTTAGTGAGGTCGTGTGGACACTACAACTGGAGTTTCTTCCTCATGGTATTCCTCACTGTTTTCTCCTTTCTGATTGGCCAACATGGCTGAGTTCACAGCAAATGAAAAATATATCATTGAGGAAAATTCTGATGTTTGCAGCAATTAAGTCACGTATTCCTGGTCGCTCGCATTGCAGGATGGTAATCCACCCATTCTTACATTTGCATTGATTTGTATGCAATGTAATTCAGGGCTCGAAATTGCGACCATTTTGGTCGCATATGCGCCCGAAATTTTATCTATGCGACCTCAAAATATATTTGGGAGCATTTCTGCGAGTGCTTAAAATTGTTGTGTGCGACCAGTTTTTACTGCAAAATGTTCACCACATGCGCAGATTTGAGAGACATTCACACAGGATGCATCTCTAAGCTCTTTGTCTGCACCTGAAATGCGAAACGCAGTGCTCAGGAATGGTTTAAAACAGTTGTCATGTCAACTTGCTGCAGTAAACAAACCAAGTCCGTAATGCTTGCTCCGCCTTCGCGCTCTTCTTATTGGCCCACCACTGCTCTAGCACTGAACACGAATGATTGGTTAATATCAGCTGTCAATCACTCAGCGCCTTCTGGCTTGGGATGACAGAGATAGCTACTTACGCGAAAAACTAAAGCGCTTAAGATGAGAATGAGGATAACACTGACAGATTTTGTTTTAGAAACCATGGCATCTAAAGTTATAAATAATGACACATCTTAGTTGTGATCATGTGCTGAATGTTGATCCACCATCTACACTTTTCCAAGAGCGGATAAAAGACTTCCATTGGCTTCAAGTCCGCTATGAAAAGTCTGTGGGATGGAATTTTTAGGTAACTGTTAGCCACATCTAGCACGAGAGCTTCTGTTTAATCCTTCATATAATCACAAGATGCTGTCTGCCGTGCAAGGGGCAGCAATATGTAAAATTTAACACTTTGTACACCATCGCAAACAGGCTTACACTGAATAAGCTAATATCGCTACTCATGAAAAGACCGGTATTGCTATTAACATGACGTATGCATATAATAAGGTACAGTACATGTCAAAAGCATCAGTGCAATATCAGACAGCACTTGTGGGAACAGCACTGTTATACCATTAACAGATTCATTCAAGCAGTGCATGCAGGGCCGGTGAGCGCTCCGTGTATGCTTTAGTCACTCAGTTTTGTTATAAAATGTATTTTCTTGTGATAACGGGATTTCGTTGAGACATATTTTCCTCAGGCATGCATATATATATATATAGCAATAGATTTTTTTTTTGCTTGTCAGTTTGATTACTGTTGATTTCAAATGCAATGAATATGTTTGTAAGAAACTTGTAGTAACGGTGCTCATAACTGGTGGGTGCAACTAAATTTTGACTGATGCGCCTACATTTTTAAAGTTAGGAGCACCGGTGCTACCATGCAAAAAGGTTAATTTCGAGCCCTGTAATTACACAAATATTAAAATTCTGCGTTATGCTTTTATCAGCACCTGTAGGTTCGATGAGCCCTTAACATGTATCACAGTGTGTTTTTGCAGGTTTAATGTGGACAGATTTTTTTTTAATATGGAGGGGAAAACTTCATTAAAAATACCCACAAACGTGTGAAAATGGTCTTAGCCAGAGTCAATTATTTATAAGAGTTTTGATTAAGTTAGATGATGGCTCAGATTATCTAAACATAAAAATGACCATTTACTATTAAATATCCCCCAAAAATATCAACCACCTACTAAAAAATAAAATAAAAAAAAAGATAATTAAAAAATAATTAATAAAAAAAATAAAATATTTAATAAAAATTAATGTAGTGCATCTTTGTGCAAGCTTCCAAGCAAACAGTTTTTCCAAGTCTAGACACTGATAGAGGTCATTACATCATTTATAGTTTTGAAAGGTTTCAAGATTGCAGCAGCTTTACATCTTTCATAAGTTGCTGGCATTCATTTTAAATGCTTCAGTCTGTTGAGTGAGTGCAGCAGCTCAGTCGGTCAGCTCCTGTGCTGAAGCTGAGGAGAACAGACATCTCAGGATCAAAAAGCAGGCGGTGCTGGAGCATTTGCTAGTCATCAGCCTGCCTAATTTATGGCTCTGATATAATTCTGAGCACATTTTATCCACTCTCTGAATGAGGACGGCAGCTTCTTCTCTCAGACGCTTTGATCTCACCCTTTGGCTCTCCAAAAGGAGACGTATTCAACTGAGCTCAGAGCCGCAGCAGGTACCAGAAATCACACTTCTCCAATTTAGTGCAAAAGGATCTTGAACCCAGCATTTTGATCAGCACCGGCCACTGTATATTTTTGATAGTAGCAGGGCTTAATTTGTGCCGGAACACGCTGTATCCCGTACCTCTGAAATCTGATCTGGCAACTGATTTAACCGATTCCCTTCCTCAACCATCCGCTGTTCACTTTCACAACTCCCCAACTCTTCTCACTTTCATCCGCGACAACCCCCCGCTCTTCACTTTTGTCCTTCGTTCGCGAAACGCCGCCGCCATCCCACACCATCTTTGTTTATCTTTGCCATGATGACAGTAAATATTTTGCTAGATATTTTTCAAGACACTTCTATACAGCTTAAAGGGACATTTAAAGGCTTAACTAGTTTAATTAGGTAAACTAGGCAGGTTAGGGTAATTAGGCAAGTTATTGTATAATGATGGTTTGTTAAGTAGACTATCAAAAATATATATAGCTTAAAGGGGGGCTAATGATTTTGACCTTAAAATGTTTTAAAACATTAAAAAAAACTGCTTTTATTCTAGTCAAAATAAAACAAATAAGACTTTTTTCCAGAAGAAAAAATATTATCAGACATACTGTGAAAATTTTCTTGCTCTGTTAAACATCATTTGGGAATTTTTTTTTGTTTAAATGCAAAGGGGGCTTATAATTCTGACTTCAACTGTACGTAAGACTTTTTAATATTGATGAAAGACTGAATTTATTACATCAAAATTACAGTAAAAAATGCATTAAAGTTAAAAATAACTCCAAAGATTTGTGCAAAACTCACCACTGAGTAACTCTATCCAGCTCTGCACGGTTTCAGGCGGTTGGGTGTCTTTTATATGTTTCAGAGCCTCGTCCAGCAGCACATCCCCTGTTGGAGCATCAGACTTGCATATAACCTAAGAAAAAAAAAAGAACTGAGAGTCACTGAACACATTAAAAATGCCTAATGCATGAAAGCGCAGCTGAAATCAAAGCAAAGGACTCATGAGGGTAAAATCAAGCGAAGAAGATGAACTACTTCAACTGAAGACCAAAGCATTTGAGCCCCTATATTAAATGTAATGCATTTTCCAGGCATACATCAGAGCCAGCTTTAATAATAAAAGTTCTCACTTACAGCAGCCAAAACCAACCGCAAAAAAGCATGGCCTTCTGACACACAATTGATATCAAAGAGCTCCCTCTTGTGGTAAAAAGTGTTCTGCACAACTGTACATTTATGGACATCTGAGCGCTAAATTCTACACAAATGACTAGGAACAATAAATAGGAGCAAATGGCCAAACTACTTGCTATACAATGATAAAATATATAAACAAAAAAATAAAAGTTTGAGACATCACGCAGCATAACAAGCTGTTTTTATGTCTAAAACTCAATGGAAGTGAATGAGACCCAAAGACTCAAGCAATAAGGCTCCAATATTTCCGAATATATTGTTTGATCCCAATTAGCTCTGTAGCGAAACACACATCAGTGTCCCCAAGATTACCAGGAGTAATGTTCACCAAACTAGGGCTAGGCAATTTGACCAAAAATCAAAACCTTGATTAACTGAACATTAACACATTCATTCTTTTCGTCTTAGTCTCTTTACTAATCTGGGGTCACCACAGCGAAATGAACCATTAACTTATCCAGCATACGTTTTACGCAACGGATGCCCTTCCAGCTGCAACCCACCACTTGGAAACATCCATACACACTCGTTCACACCCATACACTACAGACAATTTAGCTTACCCAATTCACCTGCACCGCATGTCTTTGGACTGTAAGGGAAACTGGAGCACCCGGAGAAAACCCACACGAACACGAGAAGAACATGCAAACTCCTCACAAATACGCCAACTGACCCATCGCTCACATATTACAAGCGAGAGATTTTTTAATGAAGGGTGCATTACTTGTTTTTGAAATAATTGAAGCAAGCACGCATCTTCTATTAACATTAAACAACTGAAATGAAAACACACATCGTCTAAAATCAAGCAACTTTTTATCTTATAAAAAAAATCAAAAATAAATAACTTGCACTTTTAAAAAACAAAATAAATTTTCAATGTTTTTCAAACTAAAAGAAAATAAGCAGCATCTCTTCTGAACGTAGTGCAAAATAAGGCTCAAGACAGGTCCATTATCCTACTTGACCAGAGATCAGATGTGGCTGCAGAAGTAGAAATCATCCTTAGAGCAGCGTCACGTGACTCCACACGATAGGGAAAGTGAGAAATTGCCCTGGAATTTTTTTTTATCGATTATAAGTCCTGAATGCCCTATACCAAGCTACTGTGTTCAGCTCTGAATCAAGCATTTCAAAGTGTTAGAGACTTTGGTCAAAGCCACTCAGAGCAACTAAACTAATCTATAACTCTAATGCTAGTCTAACCTTTGATAAGGAGCAGGATGAGTGGACAGGTAAAATGTTTGCAAAGTGAGTTTAATGTATTTAGGTTGAATAGAAAACAATGTTCATCATCAAACTAGGGAAAGACTGAATCTAAAATGTGTATTGAAGTAAGTGAAAGTTAATGAAGTAAGTGTTGTAGTGTTGTTTTCTGCAGCATGTGTTGAGCCTCAATTCACTGGGCAGAGTCTAGGTCTGATTTTCAGCCAACTTGAGGCTCTTGCTCTTTTGAACCAGTTCCAATTTCAGCCATGCATTGTTTGTTGTTTTGAGTTTGTGCATTGTATAGGAAGAACTGAACTGATCAACAATCAGATGATTTTCGATGTCTAAAAAATATATATTTATCACAGTTGAATCAGGGCTATGAACCCTGTTTGCGTGCCCTCTCCCTGCACCAACATGAAAACAGAGACAGACAAACACTTCTAGGTTCACCGGAATGTGATGGTGCGATATTAAAATATATATTCCTAAACCAGTGTTTTCCCTACCATTGTATTAGAAGTTGCCCCACTCCCCTTGAAAGTAAAGTTAATTTATTTTAGTCTCGTAATAGCTCCAGATCACAACACAAGACATTTGTGGTTCTTTTACTAAAGAATATGTAAATAGTTTGTTCTTATATTAAAGAAATTGTTTTTAATAATCTAATTTACATGATGACGTGTCATTTCTGTCTCTACATGGTTACGCATTTACATCTCTGTTCATCTTTGTTTAAAGTGGATCTCTGCTCCAATCACACACAAGTGAGCAAACTCTCTCTAGTGGTGAGAGAATACATGTTGAAAAATATGTTGTGTCGATCACACGCAAATCAGAAAAAATATATTTGTGCATTCAGCCAAAGTCTGTGTGAACTAGGTTATGTGCGTTTTATCAATTGTAAAAATTCTAATAAATGCACATCTGTTGTTATAAGTTGAATCCTTTCTATTAACATGTTGAAATCCATTAAACAACGCAAACAACATAGTATTTATTTCAAACATTTGTTTAATATTAATCCAGTCTAAAATATGACAGAAAAAGCATGCTCTAATTATTTTGTTATTTTTATTTTAGGCTAGTCTAAACATCAAACTTTTATTGGCCTATCTAATTTATGATGAGAACACAAAACAAAAAGCAGCTCAGTTTTACTTGCATAGAAAGCTGGTAAACAAATGCAAAGGAATTATAGTTCCATAATAATATATAAGACTAGTACTGATTACATTGCATAAAATGTCATTTTATTACTCTAAATCACCAAATAATCTGTTTATAAACAGATATTTCACAAATATTGTAGCTAATTTTGAGAAAAGAGGGTGTAAAATAAGTTATTTGAGGAAGCAAGGAATTACAAGTCATACAAGTTTTTATTAACATGAGGGAGAGTAAATGACAACATGATTTTTGGGTGAACTATGCCTTGAATGGCTTGTAGAACATAAACACTATCAAGGGAGGGATGCAAAACAGGAAACCTCTCCCAATAGTGTGATCATTTCCAGGGCTCTGAACAGTCTGTCTTACCTTCCGGGCAAGCAGGCTTTTCCTCCTCATGCCACAGGCCTCCAGCTGCAGTCTCCCTCGTAATGCCAGCTCAATGAGCATGCAGCCCCTCAGGCCAGACGAAATGCAGTCGTTCCAGAAGGAGGTGTAACCCTTACACAAAAACAATACCAACGGATTAAGTATACATGCAGTTGAGGGCTATGCACTTTAGAGCTTCAGTGTAGCTGAAATGAAGACTGTTCCAGTTACATTGTTACACGAGGATCTAGTGACTGTGTGTGAAACTGCATTTCTTAGAAAGCGTGTCCTAAATACACTGTAAAAAAATATCAGTTAATGAACAGTGTTTTCTGTTTATTTATGGATGTCAAATGCATCATGGGCATTAATCTTCACTCTGTCGCCATTTGACGTTAAAAATATAACTCTAAAGCTTAAAGCAACTTTTACTGAAATTTTAGTAGTTGGAAACATTATCATGTATAAGAGATAATATAGAGAGAAATAAGTGTGTAAAATAACAATAAACGTACTGGCAGATTTTTACAAGGTTTTTGTAGCATAATTTAGAACACCAGCCCAGACAATAAATCACTTTAAATTAATAAAATCGTCAATAAAAGTCCTTTTCTAACTTTTCAATGTTAGAAGCTGTTGGACGAAAGATTAAGGCACCATGATGCAATCCAAAAGCATAAATACACAGGCGAAAATAAAAAACGAATGACAAAATGTGAAAAACTGCTAATATACAGATATTGTTTTACAGCGTGCATGTGGCATGATGCCACGACACACGTTAAATGGCGTCTTTTCCCTGTTAAAATTAGTTTTTGTCCTAATCATCCATGATGCTGACACAATAAATTTCTATTTTAGAAATGGTTTCTATTTCTGCTATGTCAAAACAGCATAAAAAAACAGCATTGCATTACAGCATAAACTAATATGACAATGCACACCTCAGGTGCTGATTATGTGCTTTATTCAATGTTAAATGCAACCAATCTAAGTCTGGATATTATTTTGTGTGACATTTATTACCATACCAGCCTATAAGCAGGGGTGGGCAAAGTAAGTCCTGGAGGGCCAGTGTCCTGCACAGTTTAGCTCCAACACTAATCAAACACACCTGAAAAAGCTAATCAGTGTCTGCAAGATTACTAGAAATCTATAAGCAGGTGTGTTTGATTAGAGTTGGAGCTAAACTATGCAGGACACCGGCCTGCCAGGACCAACTTTGCCCAACCCTGCTATAAAGTAAGCCTAGAGGAGCAGCAGATAGTTCACCTCAGCTCTTAAAAATAAAATGGCAAACTTTTAATTTGAAAATTAAAGGTAGAACTGTGACTAACCAATATCAGACACTCAGCCTTTAATAATTAATTCATTCATTTTCTTTTCGGCTCAGTCCCTTTACCTTTAATAATGTTAGAGGTTTATTATGTACTAATTCGATTCTAAACCTTACCATAACATCTAGGCATGGGACGATAACTGGTTTCAAGGTTTTAAAACCAAGCAAGTCAAGGTTTTTCTGGTTTATGTGAATGTTCTTGTGTGTTTCTTTGAGTTAAGAAGAAATCATAAGAGTTATGAGTTATGAAGTGTTTTTAAAAGTGATGAAGAGAGCAGAAGTCAGAAGTTGAATTATTTAGCCAGATATGTTTACTGCTCTAAAACATTATAGATGTTTCTTAAAATAAATATATATATATATTTTTTTTTAACCAAGACAGTAACCGCAGTAACCGTAATACTATGACAAAGTGAAACCGTGATATTTTTATGCAAGGTTATTACACTATCAGAAACTTATACCGGCCCATGCCTAATAATATACCAAATAGGCTGGTATTTAAATGTTTCTGTCCTGTTGTGTTTGGTGCAAACAGTCAAACTGCTTGTCTCTAGAATCTTGTCAGGTTACGTTTAGTTAGGACACGATGTTAGACATGATGACATTCATTAAATTTCTTCTCTGGCCATTCCAGTTTAGCTTGTTGTAATCTGCTATTTGAATTTCAGTCAGTGCCTAATTTGAATTCATGAACTAAAAAAGTAAATTTTGCCCAACAGCATGGGATAGTAAGTCTGCTGTGTCGTACTAAGCAGTGTATGAAGTGAGCGATGGATTTCTCCAGCGTTAACAAGGCCTGCTTTGTGCAGTTCCAGCCTCCGTCCCAGTGGCCACTGCTAAGAAACAACAGGCCTCTTTCAAGGTACTGGCAACACAGGCAACACTCTGAGGTGGAGCACAAGCGCAAACAGCCATTGATAGAAGCACAATGTTCTATCATCCAGTGTTTTTGAAGAACTGTTTACTTTGCACTGTTTTCAAATAGATCTGATTGAAAGAGGATAGGACTAGAGGTCTGTGCCCTTGACGGAGACACAACAGAAATGCTAAATAATCAAACATTTTAACAAGTCATGTTCATTGAAATGCAGAGCTTCATGTAAATGCGAACAAATTCATTTTCTTTTACATTATTTATAATAGTGGATAATATAATTAATAATTTAGATTTTTATTTAAAGTTTAAAAGAGAAACTATGTAACTTTGGTACACTTCCACAAACTTTTCTTTTAACTGAACATGTATAGTCTACTCAAAACGCAAAATTAATTTTCATTGATAATAATACTAAATATTACAACATTATTATACAATTGATAATTATAGAGACCCCCTCATATGATTGTAAAGTGCTTTCCGCGTATGGTCACAATAAATGTGCTATATAAATACACTTTACATGCTATTAAATATACAGATTAATCAAGTGGAAATTCTGTCAAATATCCAAGCTGCTTTTTCATAAAACAACTGTGCATAATCAACTGATGTTTTGAAAGATCTGTGTTCATTTTAAAAAGTAAAATGTGATTTATACATTTACTTTAAAATATATTTTATCCTTTAAAAGGTCTACATCACCTATGGAAGTATGTTTCTACCACAGAACAACAAAAAAGTAATCATATTGCTCAAATTTTTGACTTCTTATGACATTTTCCTTAACATTTTAAGAATTGCCAAGTGTTTTTTTTTTTTTTTGCTTAAATTGCACCTTTAATCATTGTATTTGTTAGTTTGTAAACTTTGGTAATTTAGTTTAAAGCTGACAAAAAAGGTAAAAAGTTTGAGGTTAGAAAAAAATATTTATTATATACTTTAGGGAAAAAAAGGTTTCCATTAAAAATGAAAGAGATAGTTCACATAAAACAAAAATTTACTCAATACCTACTCTTCCTTAAGTGATTACAAACCTTTATGAGTTTCTTTATTTTGTTAAACACACAAGAAGATATTGGGCAATGCAGTGGCGCAGTAGGTAGCACTGTCGCCTCACAGCAAGAAGGTTGCTGGTTCGAGTCTCGGCTGAGTCAGTTGACATTTCTGTGTAAGTGTGTGAACGAGAGTTTATGGGTGTTTCCCGGTAATGGGTGGCATCATGCGTAAAAACATGTGCTGGATAAGTTGCCGGTTCATTTCGTGGCCCCAGATTAATAAAGGGACTAAGCCGAAAAGAAAATGAATGAATGAATGAATGAATGAAAAAGATATTTTAAAGAAAGTTGGAACCTGAACCCATCAATAGTATCTGGATGCAGCCTTGATGATGCAAGCTGAGATTGCATTACTCAGCGATGCAATGTCAGACACAATGCGCTAAAATTGAGCGAGTGACATCACTGTGAGGGGTAGGGTTAGGGGTGGGGTTAGGTGAGCCCATTAAAAAGCATTGGATGCAGCTCAGATTGCACTGCACCAGGTCTGCACCCAGACCCATCTCGAACCCACTGACTCCCATAGTAGAGATAAACCAATCTGATGGAAGTCATCAGTTACAAGTTTTTATTATTCTTTAAAATAATGAATGCATGTTTAACAGACAAAAAAAAATTAAATAAATAAATAAACTTTGGTTTGGTTAAGGTCAAGTAAATAATGGCAGAATTTTCTTTTTGGGAGGACTATTCCTTTATACCAAAAATAAAAACTTAGCTTACACTGATTCTGTTTATCACTGTAGCCTCTCAAAGTGCAAGAGGTATTATTCAAAATAATCTCACTACAGTAGTAGTACTGACGTTTTATGATAACCATTTATGATTCTTTGTTTATTTCCCTGCCTAGACAAAACAAGATATGATGAAAATATGAAAGTATTGAACAATTGCACTGAAGGCATGTGACAATATTGCTCCATTAAACAACAGCGTTCAAGCTCAGATGTTTAGTTATGGTTTTCTTGTTTACACTGTGCTGTTACGAGAGTGAACCAGATACTTAAGCTCTGACAACAACATAGGAGAGCTCACTAAAAGCTGACATAAGCAGACACTAGCAGAGACAGCTGTAATTAAAGACAGAACTGTTTGGAGAAGACCAACCACATGCAAAACAGTGGCCTTTATTGTACTTTATCCATTAAATGTGTACTTGATGGAGTAAGGTCACGGTCAAATATTCATCAAATAAAAATAGAGATGAGTTCACTATGATCAAGACCCTTAAAACTTGATACACTAAACAAATTGTACAACATTTGCAACTTTCAGAAATCAATCTAAGTTGCTGAATGAATTTGAAACACCTAAACATAACTGTGAAAGAATCTGAACCAATCTACACGTCAAACTACTATTGTGTAAAAAAAAAGCAATAATTCGACAGTCTGAGATGCCAAGTGTAAGCAGTTATGTTTCAAATAGATTTTAAAAATTCATCAAAAAGCTGTCCTCAATACCAATCATGCAAGCGTACTTTCACCCATTAAAGCTCACACCTTATTTGCAAATAAAACAAGACAAGGACACTGCTAGACTGCAAATTGACAGCAAAAAACCAAGACATTGGCTTAAAAAAACACCAATTTTCTGAAATATACTAATCATTTTGTACCCAAAAGCCACTGTTGCTGAGAAAACAAAAGCAACAGGCAGTAATTCAACATGAATGGGCTGCAAAGAGATGCGTCTTCAGTAACAGTGCCTTGTCTAATGCCTGCCTGTTCAACCAAAAGGCCAGAAAATGAGGTAGGTACAATACACTACCTATTATAGCTCTGAATAAGGGTTAGCCAAAACACCAAACTGGCTAATTTTAAACTTCTCTCTTTATTAAGAACAATCATAGTAAACATCCTGCTTAAAGGGAAGAAGCTCACAATGGTGGAAAAGACATGGCAATATTTAATAATTCAAAATATTGTGATAATGAATTTGCACAATAATGATTTTGTGAAGAGGCTGCAAGGTGGTGCAGTGGGTGGCACGCTCACCTCACAGCAGGAAGGTCACTGGTTCAAACCTCGGCTGAGTCAGTTGGCATTTCTGTGTGGAGTTTGCATGTTCTCCCCGTGTTCTGTGGGTTTCCTCCGGGTGCTCTGGTTTCCCCCACAAGTCCAAAGACATGAGCTATAGGTGAATTGGGTAAGTGTATGTGTGTGAATGGGTGTGTATGGATGTTTCCCAGTGATGGGTTGCAGCTGGAAGGGCATTCGCTGCGTAAAACATATGCCGGATAAGTAGGCGGTTAATTACGCCCCCAGTTAAGACCCCAGATTAATAAAGGGACTAAGCTGAAAAGAAAATGAATGAATGATTTTGTGGACACATTGGGAGAAAAAAAACAACTCAAAATAATAAAAAGTGTTTGAGTGCTTTTTAAGAATTTTTAATTGTATTTGTAAAACATTCATAACAGCTAGATGCTTGTACATTTAATTGGTTAGCCTAATAGTTCAAACATGAACATTTTCACATGTTAATTTAGCCTACTGCATGCTGAATTATTGAGTGATAATTCGGTGACTATTTGTACGGCTGGGGACAGTTGCACTACTAAATATTTAAGGCAGCTTACATTGAAGAGCCACAGCCTTATTTTCCTCCCAAATCTAGCATTTTGTTTTTAGTTTATGAGGAAGACTTTAATTATCTTTCTTTTTTAGTGTTTTGTGTTAATTGTGTTTAGCAAATAAAATGATAATTTCTTTATGATGGAGTTATTTTACCTGTTTTTTTTGCTTTCATGTGTAGGATATAAAAAAATTATGATAACTTCATGTGTATTTTGCAAGCATAACCATTCACGACTATGTAATATGTAAATTTAACTGGTCGTTTAATTGTCATATGCCAGTTATAGCCTATAAATGCTATATATATATATATATATATATATATATATATATATATATATATATATATATATATATATACAATTTTAAAGTGGTGTAATGATTTAAATGCTTCGTATTTATGACCAACAATCTACGTTTTGCCTTAAGAACATGTGGTGAATCGAAGTACAAATTTTGTTACAAACTAGCTAGTAGCTACTAAGCCTCTAGTGTGGACTTTACATTCTAGTTTAAGAACACTGTACAACAAGGCTCCAAAAGTTAGTTACCATTTGTAAGCATTTAAACTGTTTAAATTAAGCTAATAACTAATACAAATTCGGTTGTATTTTTTTACCAATAATTTTATGGGAAAAAAACATTTTATCGCTGTACATAATTTAATTTAAATATTAGATCCGATTACATATAGATAAATGGCTGCAACAGCAGGAGTTTTGTGTTCTACTAAATACAGCCAATGATTTGACGGAGCTTAAAGCAATTTCTTTGTTCTTAGTCCTGGTTATCGTCATACTCTGGACGTCTTCATTATTTGAATAACTTGATTGCATGTTATCAGCTCATTATTTTAAGTTTTAAAGTGTGTACTTCAGAGAATAAGACTTTCAAAATACTGTGCAGTGCCGAACTCCTCCAGGACTCCTTTAGAAAAAAAATGCAAGTGATTCGATCTGAAACTGATCTTATCTTCATGTTTCATAAAATGCAAATAAACTGTACCAGAATTTGAGTCCTAAAACCTTTATCACAGTTTTTAGCTCAAGTTTCCTTTTGGATAATGAATGTGTTTGGCTGGCTGCAAACTCAGAAGCAACCAGACAAAGATTGTGTGTTCTGTATTGTTCATTAAAATGGTACTTCAGCTTTTCCTGAAGTTTGCGTCCACTAAATACATCATCAGCCTGTTTCAGAACACTTACACTTCAGACAGGAACATGGCCAGAATCATTTGCGGATTACAAATAATAAATAAACACCTTTTCTCATCTTCTGAAAACAAATTAAGATATTTGTTATGAAATCTGAGAGCTTCCTCATCCTCCACAGACAGCTATGGTCTGAAGATGTTCCAAGTCCAGAAAAGGAACCAAAAACATTGTCAATCATTCCACCTGTCCTTTAGCTGTAATCAAACTTAGCTCCAATGACACTTTTGTCAGAAAAAACACAACAAAAACAACTATATATCTGACTGTTATTTATTTATTTATTTTACTTCTCTTTCACATCAGGTCAGGGTAAGTTTACTATGTACAGTATGATGTATTGCCATAATTCAGCAGCAAAACACGCATTGGCTGTATAGCCCATAGTAAAAACACACCCTTATCTGATACAGAAGAGATTGGTGAACAAAGTTGTTCCAGGGGCCTGTACCATGAAGCCAGATTAGCTGGCTAGCCGGTAGAGCCAAATACTGAAAAAATCTGACATTGCGATATTTAGTGTTTCTGTGATATGTATATTGAGATATGAATATAATCTCTCACCAGATGACTTGAACAGCTCTATTTGGAAATATTTCATTCATTTAGATAAATTTAAATGATCAAGTATTTTTTATACAGTGCATCTGCTTTCATTTGGATAAATTACAAGCAAAAAAAAAAGGAATAAGCAGTGCTTTACGGTTTTCTGGGGAGTTTAATAGTATTCAGGTCCAGAAATTGAACAATCAATTTTAAAATACCATTGTCATCATTGTATAAATTATTTTAAAAAATGAAAATATCTTTATTCTTAATAAATAATCCATTCCTGCACTGTGACTATTGCAGATACACACATTGTGATATCAATGCTTAAACGATATATTGTCCAGCACTACTAGCCGGTTAAATTCAGTTTTGTTTGCACCAATATAGGCTTTTAGGTACCATAAAGGCAGCTTAGTTCAACTCCTGCATAATACCATGGCAAACAATGAGTGATTAAAGTCAAGCTTCATGCACATTACTTATAACCCAAGACTGGTGCAAAATAAACAAACTTAACTGGCTAGCCAGCTAATACAGCTCTATGGTACAGGCCCCAAGAGCTTTGTATGATTACAGTTGAACCACTAAAGTCACACGCAATGTTTTCACAATGTTTTGTTTTCTTTTCTTTTCTGGACTTTGAACATCTTTTGACCATTGCTGTCTGAGAAGGCTCAGAGAGAACCTCCTAATCTGTGTTCTGAAGATGTACAAATGTCTCAGGCAAAATTGAATGACACAAGGACTTGTAATTAACAGAACTTTAATTTCTGTGTGATCTTTTAAAATCTCAATGTGTCACCAGAAGCCTCTGCTATTAATTTTGTTTACTTGCATTTTACAAATACCCAATGTCACTGGTTTTCAGTAAAATGTTCTTTTAGGATATACTGAAGAAACAAAGTCACCTACATCTTGGGTGGCTTGAGGGTCAGTAAATAGTACATTTTAATTTTCACTTGGTTCTGGATGATCTGACCCTTAATAAGACACACTGTAATAAAGATTACGCTGGACTTGTTCCTAAACAAATATTGTTTTGACTATACAGGCTGTATCTGGATCTACATGCTTCATACGAATGTGAACGTGGGTGTTAGGATAATGGCCTACATCATGCGTCTTGAACAACATTGTATCTACCAAAATGCAATACACAAACGGCATCAAACTCATTGTGTAGACAGCGACGAAAATTAGCTTTATGTAAACTTACATATGCCAATATCAGTGTATGCCAATATGGTTACCATATGGTACATGAAACAATATATGTAATATTAAGACATTTAAAGGTATCGTTCAGTTTTTAAAACTCTGTTCACTGAACTACGTTTTGTTTTGAGAGTCTTGAGGGTCAAAGAGAGAACTTGGAGCTGCAGTGCAAGTCAAGCTAAATGCTATTGCATTACCGAAAACATGTGGCTTGATTTTATCTCAAAACGTCACCAATATATAAACAAAATATAATAATCATCAAAGTTTAAGAATTCAGCTTCTTCTATTTTTGAAAGAGCTAATTTATAAGCATCGAAATGAGCGACAACTGTGGGTGATGGTGAGAGATAATATGCTAACGTTAAGCATCGACTATAGGAACAACAACTGAGAAAATAAAGCAAAACCACAATAACCTCTCGGTCTTTCAAGCCCAACAGCAGCACTTCCTCCATCAAGGTGAGTCTGGTTTCTTTGGAGTCGCCGCTGTCATCGTCCTCCGGCTCTTCTCCGCGACGAGGCTCGTAATCCTCGTCACCGGATCCGCGTTCTCTGTCTGCGGCCGCAGCGCTGCGCGAAGCCTCGGTGCGTCTTTGCACCAGGCCGGAGCTCCGCTGGGTCAAAGTACTCATCTCTCTCTCTCTCAAACACACTAAAACAAAACCTCCGTCCCAGACAACCCCTGTCTGAGAACACACTGCCTTATTCAGTCCGATGCATAAATGATTTCCGGGGCGAAAAGGGAAAACGAAGGTGTATATCGGGATTTGTTTTGGAAAGGGCCCCCTCGCGATCCCTACCGCGGACCGTCGCCGATTCCGTCAGGTTTAATATGGCGACCAGTCCAGACGTGACGGGAACAGCAGTGGATGTGGCATCCCAATACTCGGGTTGTGTCCCAAAACCTGCCGAACTACATACCGAGACTACATTTTTCATAATATTTAGGTAGTATCTATTTAATTTAATTATCTAGCCCATTTTGTTAATTAACACTGTAAGCATTTTACTAAATTAAAGTGAAATATGAAACGTTAATATTAATATTCAAACGTATTAATTGTGGCTAATAAAAAAAAAAAACCAATTAAATATATATATATATAATTATATCATTTAAATGTCCTATACAATAAAAAAATTACACACACACAAATCAAAATCCTACTAAAACAACAAAAATGCTTTGTTAATATGCACATTCAAGTAGAATAACAATAAAATAAACATAGCAACAAAACACTGATCATGATTGCAAAGTACTGATCTATTTTTTTATTTCAATCATATTTTGTGGCCATAAAGTGAAAGGTACATATTTCTCAAGTGCGTATAAAAAGTATTTGCTACTTTTACATGAAAATAATAATCTCAAAATCAATGTTCCAAAATAAAGCAATATTTCATACACATCCAAAGCCAAACTCTCATAATGTGAACTTTGAAGTTAGTTATAGAAAAATATTTTAAAAAATGATACAGTAATACGTTTCTCATTAAGTTCACCTTGTCAAACACAAGAGCAGTGATGAACTGAAGTGAACAGAACCAGACTCACATCTGACTGTTCAAGTAACAGTGACTGACTGGCAAAGAGCAGTAGTGCAAAACAAAAGTGAAAAATGCAAACAAAAACACAAAAATGGTCAGGAAACTGCTTTCTCCACACTTCTGCCAGCTGTTCAGTGCTTTCAGGAGCTTACATCAGTTTTAGTACAACAGCAGAAAAACACAGAAAGTGATGCACAACAGACACTGAAGACAATATGTGACTAAAGTGCCTGTTGATTTGGGGCAGTAGTTCTGTAGGCACCGCAGAAAAACAGAAGAAAATGTGCACAAACGCAGATACTTTATGACAATAGCTTATGTTTCAATAGTTACAAGGATTAGCAGTTTATGATGATTTTTTTAATCTTACCGTATAAAATTATTTCTAATTTATTTAGTTTTATTCACATACATTTGTTGTTGTTAGATCCATACATATATAGAGTTCCACACAAACACCACTGCTGTATCTTGCTGTGTAAGCACTGACTAAAATACCCATGGTGATGCTGATGCTTGGTTGATCTATATCATCACAAAAAAAAAAAAGAATGGTTTGCATCACCAATATCATGTCCTTACAATTTCATTGTAATAAAGCTAGTAATATTTGTTTGTGCTCCTTTGTTCTAAAAGTGTGAACTGATCGCATAATGTTCTAAAAATGATAGCAGCTAAGGCTGAATGAAATAAAAGACAGCCTATTGATGGACAGATCCGATTCACACAAAACAATGTGTGTTTTACAATAGAGCACTGAAACTGACGTGAGTCGTTCTATACATCCTGTTTTCATATAATGGTCTTAAAAAAATCTAAGTTCTTCTTCACACATTCAACATTTATATAACTGAAGGTTGACAACATTTCAGAGTTCTCCCTGCCAGAAAAAGCTGAAAACAAGCAGGATTGAGCTTTTCTATTATTCAAAATAAGCTCATTCTGATCACTGTAATGGAATACTGTATGGAATGTTACTTGGTATCGATTTTAAATGTTTAGTAATCCAAAAATGAACATTTGCTGTTGATATACTGACCCTCATGCCATCTACAACGCAAAGGTGACTTTTTATTCCTTCAGTAGAACAATGAAGATTTTTAGCTCAACCTATGGTACTTGCTGATTTTTAAAATGCATGTCAACAGCTAACAACACTTTGAGGGTGAAAAAAAAAACATATATAGGCAAAACATTTAATATCTGTGGCTCCATGTGAAGCAAAACTGAATGAAAAACAAACTGAACATTCTTTCCATATCCTTGAAAAACCAACCTGAGTGCCTCTGGAGCACAAGTTCCCTGTGCTTAACAAATCATCAGTAATCAGTAGGATAAATTTAGATTTTCCCGTATATGTTTTTTTAACATTTCAAAGTCCAGGAAGCTGTAGACTTACACTTTAGTAGTCACCAAGGACCACATTATTACCAGGTAAAAATGTTCTTATTTAGAAAAAGGGTGCATCTTGAATGATCTGAGGGAGAACAAATTGACAACAGCTATTCCGATATCCCTTTTAAGTAACACTTTACACAATGGAAAGCCTGGAAGTTCAAGCCTGTATCCTGTTCCTGTTTTGTGATGAGCAAGAGGAAAATACTAGGTACTGTTCTTAAAAAAAACTTCCACAAAAAAAACGTCTACATCCTGTCTAAATTTTCATGTTATGTTTTCAATACAGTAGGGCACATTTAGTTGAACAAAACCCTGTTTTACTTTACCCCTGTTTTACTTTAGACCCGCTTTAGCACCAAAGGCACTTTATACACCTTTAAGGCCACTTTAATCCTGTATCTACCTTATAATATATTTATTAAATAATATAACCATTAATGGATGGAAACAGATTTCCTATTAAACCAAACTCTCAGCCTAACTAGTCTCGTCCTCCTGATTGGCCAGATTATCGGCCACCATGAGGCTTTGCATTAGACCTGTGGGAATGATGGGTTTGAAGGAACGGTTGCGGCTGTAAGTGAAGGGGAACGAGGATGAGAGTCGTCCTGAGGAACCAAATGAGGGCAGCCGATGGTGAAGAGGTGGAGGGTGATCGGGTTGAGTGGCCAGCGATGGGTCTCTCTGCTCCAGCACACGCTTCAGATCCTCCACTTGACTCAGCAGCTCCATCAGCTTGGTCATGATGGCCACTGAGCCTCCACCCATAATGTGCACTTCAGGGATCCAGCGTAGGTAGCGCTGCATCCAGATGCGGACAGACGGTCCGTCCAGAGAGGGCAGCAGGAGCCCGTGATAGTCCAGGGGACGCTGCTGCCAGGACTCGTAAAACTCTTTGCTGGCGACGACGGGAGAGTCTGGAGAGCCCATCCAGCGACTGATACGCTTCACTCGGAGCATCTTCTTAAGGCTGTCGGTCTCGTCTTTGAAGAAGCCTTTCTTGGTTGGGGTTTTGAAAGCTGAGCTGGGCAAGGATAACTGCCTTTGGTGCTATAGATTTGAAATCAAAATCAATTAAATATGCATGCAAAAACACACTGTGAATTATTCAAAAAGAAAAGCAGAGTACAATTCAAACAAATTAAAAGCAAAAGGAAACAAAATGGTGTAAGATGTCACTTGTAATTTCCTTCTTGACTGTAGATGTCACCAAAACACTGAAAAACTCTAGCAGTGCATAGCTATGATTTTATTACACCTGACCTTTACACACACATTTTAGAGATTTATCTGACATACTAAAAATGTATTTGTTTTCATTTTGAACCAAAAGGTTAAAGTGAAATGAGATCTTTGTGTGTTTTTATGTCAGAATGAAATAGAAGTTTTTGTCCTTCCTTATTGTGACCTTTATTCAAGTGCAACTGATTACTGAACAATGTGTTTTGTGGTTTATTAAAGTAATGATGTGCATAAATGCTAATACATCCTGCAGTGCTTCACAGAGACTGATAAACCGACTATATTAAATGTTTTTCGCAGCAGTGTTTTTTTAGTATCATTAAGAATCCATTATAGTTAGCTTCCACTTTTTTCGTTATAATTCTAGTTCATTTATCAATTTTATTGTGCGTTTGTCATTTAGATTAGTTCGTTTTTGTGGTTTATTTTTTAACATCAAATTATATTTAATTTAAATACAGAAATACTTGGCTACTAGCTAAACTAAACTGTAATGTACAAAGTTGGGGTCAGTCTGATTATTAACTGTTTTAAAATAAGCTTCTCCTGCTCACCAAGGCTGCATTTATTCAATCAAAAATACAGTACAAATTAGTAAAATTGTGAAATATTATTACAGTAAAAAATAACTGTTCAAAAGTAGTTCATCATTTAATTTAATAATTTATTCCAGTGATTTTAAAGTTTTTTTTTAGCTTCATTTATCCAGTCTTCAAAGTCACACGATCCTTCAGAAATCACTCCGATATTAATTATTAATGTTATTATTATTATTAATGGTAATAGAAACAAAAGCAATAATGACTAGAGTGATAATTTCATTTGAACCTACATACAATAACAAAGCAGTTATTTGAAGTTTTAAGAAATATTTAACATTTTTTTTACATTTAGTAAATGCAGCCTTGATGAACAGAATAATATTCTTAAAAACATGAAAAAAAAAACTGACCCCAAACTTTTGACTGGTAGTGTATATTTCAGTTATAACAAAAGGACCCTCAGCTTTAAAGTTTTTAGTTTTAAATTGTATTAAACTTCATTCAGTTTCTTGCTATTGTGTTGATTTTAAAGTTTATAAATCTGGGTCTGTGAATAGTTTTGCTATAAAACATTTGCACTTACCGGTATATCACTTAAAATATAATTACAGTCATATATTATATGATGTAAACACAGTCCTTAAGGAGTTCATTTTGTCATATCTGCATCTACATTATTAAACAGTGTAAAATGTAAGAGATGGTTAATGTTAGGATTTCATGTTCTTACCTTGTGTTTGTGAGGTCTACGAACAGTTCTCTCATGTTTCACCTTCTCTGAATACAGAGGGTTAAAGAAGAAATTCTGGGCCTTGCTGTCAAACTGCACTGACCAGTCCCACACTGTAGGGCAGCTCAATGGCCTGCTTTGTGCAATCGGTGACTCGGCCTGCCAAGACAATCAAGTACAGGCAGTTACAGAGAGGCGTACGACTGTACATGTAGACTAATGACTGCTTTACAGATGGCTGACTGTTTTCTTTTTAGCCACAGTACATCTAAAGAGACATCTAGCAGTACTCAACATCCAAAAACTGTGTAGTAAACTAACTTTACAGTACAGCTCACCCAAACTGTTTTACCCATTTATGCATTCATTTATTCAATCTCCTTCAGCTCAGTCTCTTTATTTATCAGGGGTCACCACAGCGAAATTAAACACCAACTTATCCAGCATATGTTTTACACAGCGGATACCCTTCTAGCTGCAACCCATCACTGAGAAACACCCACACACACATACACTAGAGCAAAATTTTTGTTTATTTAATTGACCTGTACCGCAAGCCACGAGGAGAACATGCTAACTCCACACAGAAATGCCAACTGACCCAGCCTGGACTCGAACCAGCGACCTTCTTGCTGTGAGGAGACAGTGCTAACTACTAAACCATTGTGTTGCCCCATTGCCCATTTAAACACCCTAAAATGGTTTCATACTTTAAGGAGCTTTTTCTGTTGGGCACAGAAGAGGATATTTTGAAAAATGCTGAAAACCAGTAACCACGAAACACATTGGTTAGAAAGGAAGTTATTGACTACTGGTCTCCAACATTTATCAAAATATCTTCTTTTATGTTTAACAGAAAAAAGAAACTCTAACAGCCTTGGAACTAGTGGAGAGGCAGTAAATGATGACAAAATTAAAATTTTGGATGAAGTATCCCTGTAAAGTTTAATCAGTTTAATAACAAATCTCAGCCTACTCCATAAAATCAAGTACAGAAGTTCTACAATACCTTCATTACACTTTCTCGGTGATGAGCAGAGTTGAAGAGAAAGGTGCTGAAGATTGGCACATGAACACTGTCAGATAGCACAGTCAGGTAGGTTTCGGAAAACTGGAAAGCCGGGCTGTGCTGCTGAACAAGCTGCCACACGCACTCCAGGAACAGGAGGAAGACCGGAGAATGACACTACATGATGACAAACAACAATTAAACTCGTCATTATGAACTCAGAACTGACATCCCTGCTTAATTATGGAACACTGAAGTATCTCAAATAAATTAGTTAGCGGTACAAATTTCTATTTCAGTTCATGCTCTCATCATTTTTTATCAAAATAACTTCTGCTTCCTCTTGCCAAGAGATTTCTTGTCTTTTGTACAGGAACATGGGAGAACAACCAGCTACTCGTATGAAATCAACCAATCCTTCCAATCAATTTCTGTCATACTAGCTCTGTGCCAACAGATGCTAATAATGTGCATCAACAGTAAATGTGCATATAAAGAGTTTAGATTCAAAAGTGCCATATAGTTTTTTTTCAGGCTATTATGTTTATATTCAGTTATTTCTCAATAAAGGCAATGAAATTAACTTATTCCTCATCTTAAAATTGAAGTAACTGAACCTACACACATGTGGAGCCTGAGAAAAATCCTAATTGTAGACGAATTCAGATGGCACTTATAGGCTTTTGCATTTGAACTGTTCATGTTTAGGTATAGAATTATGAGAATGGGTAATGTTATTCACAGTGCTTCGTGGTAGTGGGCAGGGCTAAACATCTATTTTGGGCACGTTGCTGACGTGACTCTGATAATTGCAGTTTTCTCCAAAACATTAAGGGTTGCATATATTATGCTATCAAACATTGGGTTTAAAAACAAGTTTAATTCACACTGAAAAATTCAACAAAGATCTCAAAAGGTCAGTATATGATTTAATAAAGTATAAAATAAATTTTCCTGTGGATCAAAAAAAGAAAAAATTGACTGTTTCAACCTAGCCTCTGAGGCAATTTATGCTTAATTATTCCAGACGAACATGTCATGATTACAATTGACATAATTTTCTAACCTGATTAAAGACAGGTTTGCAACTTGTATTTCTGGTTGCAGAACAGCTTGCAGATATCAAAGGTTAACAACAACAAAAAAAAGAGAAAGTATAAAACAGTAACCTTTCCTCTAAGCCTCTGAAGAAACAACAGGCTATAACAAGCATGCAATAATTACCTCCTTGTCTTTCTGATGGAGGTGATTGCATCGATCCAGGAAGGCATGGCAACCAGCCACCCACTCCTTCTGCACCAGACTCTGGAAACCCATCAGTGTTCTGTAATACGGGTCCAGCATTATCTGAGCCAGACTGGAGATCACACAGCACAGATCTGTCCCCTCTTCCTCTGTGAACAATCAATAACACCACAAAACATCAGCTGATACAATCTCAAAGTCACAGGGACAGATCTTGCCAGATTTAAAAGTATTTCTTTTAAAAGTGGAAAAAAAGGACCTGATTTATTTGCTGCATTTTTATATTTTTTATTTTTATTTTTTGTTGATAAGATTATATACTGTTAAAAAATTCCAGACACTGCACAAGAGATAAGAGATGTAAAATGTTTAAGTATGTAAGATATGTGCCGCACTTTCCTTTCTATATCAAAATAAAAACAACTCAAATGACAATGGTGTGAAAATAGCAGTTATTCAAAAAAAGTATTTATCTATTATAAAAAGATTTAATTTTGGGTCTTTTTGCCCTAATTCTGACAGGGCAGTAGCTAAACAGAAAGAAAAGTTGGAGATGCTGATGGAGATAGAGAGAGGTAGTCAGGAAAGCTTTGCCGCACTGCCCACTAGGCTATTGGTGCAGACACAGCTGTGGATGTTTACATCCCACCTCTACTATTAGATACTTTAATTGAGCCATGCCATGTTTATTTATATAACAAATTGCTATCTGCACATACAGTTGAAGGGAAAATTATTAGCCCCCGTTTATTCCCAAATCCCCCCCCCCATTTCTGTTTAACGTATAGAAAATACTTTCACATTTCTTGCACTTACACACTCAACAGGATAGTATATGTATGTAGTGTCGTCCCAAATGGAGCACTTATGTTTTTTTACCAAGCGGAAATTCAAACCGTTTCCCTAATGACGTTTGACAGTTGCCAAATCAGTGAAATAATTGACAGAATTATCAAATAATACCTGCCGTGAGAATAACTGCATTCACCACCGGGAGCCGCTATAATCTCTCTCGTAGGAGAATTTTGCTTTTACCATCCAAAATAAATAAAGTTATCCAACATGTGCGCCCGATAGCATCCCCTTCCGCTATGTGGGCAAACCTGCGGTCGTTGAGTGCGAGAAGTGTCCATCATTCCACACTTCATTTTACCAGCTGAACGAGTGCATCATCCGGGTAATTAAAGTGCACTTATTATTTTTAAAGTTTTCAGTGTGAACGCACTACTTACACTATTAATACTACAAAATGGGGTAGAATAGTGCATAAGTATGCAATTTAGGACGCAGCTAAAGTTTGCTATTCTCCAATTCTCATACAGCTCTCCCGACAAAGCTGCTTGCTGCAAACCAATATCTTTGCTGTATCGGCCCTGACAGCATCGTGGGGAAACACATGCAACAAACCCAGATGACAAGGAAACAAACACATACGACCCGTGCTGTGCACAGACGCAGTCTCGCCCAATCATTGGGTCTCACAGCTAGGCAAGTCTGCCTTGCTTTCAGAAAGCACTTGCAGTCAAGCAGGGTGTTCTCATAGGATAGGAAAAGTCTGCTGTGAATAATATTGAGAATCCAACACATCATCACTTGATTAGCAGATTCGCGAAACGCCACCAATTTTGATCTCGATCCAAAAAGGATTTTAAACCCAGAAGCTGAAATAAGCTGACAAAAGCTCAAAATTATCCAGTTTTCCCCACAATTAAAGCTGACAGGTGCTAACATTGTCTTGACTGACTTTTTTTTAAAAAAGTACTCCAATGTGTCTTGAACCGTTTAAGGTTTAACAGTAATTGTCAAAAATCTATTTCAATACGGATAACCCAAACTGACATGACTGGCTAACCCAGAAGATGACATGTAGGACCACTAAAGTCGATATACTTTAAGCATGCTTGACCTACCCGTTATAAGAACATTTGTGTTGTCTTTTTCAAGACATTCCACCACCTCTACTGCTTTTTGGAGACATTGTCTGTTGAGGACATTAAATACAGGTTGTGAATAGTTTCATAGAGTAAATCATACAATTTCAGGCTTTCTTCAAGTAAACTGACCTAATGATGTCCAGCCATCCTGAGCTCTCAAGAGAAGAGAACCATTTAACATCTGATAACCAAAAATCTGTTGTATTATCTAAGAAACAAATCAGAAAAGTCATTACACAGCAATTTAAAAAAACAATATATGTGTTCATTAATTAAATACTCAAGATTATTTCTGCCCTTTTCCAGTGGCTCACCGATGAGAAAGTATTGTTTGAACTTGTTATATGACTGCTGGATGTCTTGGAGAGTAGGAAGTGATTCAGAGAGGTCTTCTGTTTTTACTGAATAAAGGTAGTTCCGTGCGACTGCAGTAATCATTCTGGAACAGATAACAGTAGACATAATACAATTTAGTTTTGGTCCTTGAGTTCATCACAGAGTAGCACAACACAGAAATGCTCTACTGGTTCATGATGGTGTCAAGAGCAATGTTAGATAACGTTACAACATGTTTTTCTTTGATGCCCTTGAGTGTCAGCACTTAAAAGCACAGCCCCTCATGCCACCATGATGAAATTGCAGCTGTCCGTCTGAATTCAGACATAAATGGCAGACTAAAACTGTATTTTCTCACGTGTCCAAGTGGCTTTGAAAATCCCCATCTTCCTGTGTCATAGATGGGAAAGATGCTTTGAAGAGAGCACAACCGCTGTGATGAGACCAGCACCAGATCTAAAGAAGACAACAACATTTGGCTTCAGTTATCTTTATAAATGAACTATACAAATGACAATTTGCATACAAAAACCAACATAACAATATCAAATATTATAAATAATAGAGTTCATAAAAAATAGTTTTAAGGCTTATAATTTGTTCAATTAATATCCTTAACTTACTGGTAGTCCCTTCCCCTGATAGTTGAATAAATCACCCAGTGCTGATGGGATGACAAAGTACTGTGGCAACCTAAAGACAATGTCAAAGCAATGCTTTTTTTATTGTTATTAATATTTTTAACATGAAACATTACAGATCACACTAAATATTATTTATAAGCTTTTTTTTAACTGGTCGTTTAAAAAAAAAAGACATATTTCACTGCACTTTTAAATGAACTCCACAAAAATAAACAGTGCCGACTTGATCAGTAAAATCTAGGTCAGTAGTACACAAAGCCTACAATAGATTACTACTTTAACCTTGTAATATAAACAGTAGCAACACTTTATCAGATACTTTACACCTAACAAAAACAGCATGAAGTACCTTTGAGACAGTTCAAAGTTCTCATTTTCAGTGACTAATCTACATTGTGCTTTGGTCCGTTTCATTTCCTGGGTCCAATCCTCTGGTGAGTCGAACATAATTGCCTCTCGTTTTCTCAGCATTTCTGCAAATACAAATGGCATCTGATGTGGTTTCATAGTTGACTAAATTACGTTAAATACTATATAAAATGATTGTTTAAAAAAAAATTATAATTAAAGTTTAGTGGAGCTGATGGGACACTCCAACACTATGTTGTCACAAATCATATAGTTATTAAATCACAAAAATAAGGCTTTTCAACAAAATTCCTTACCAGATTTGCTATCTAGTCGAGTAATACACTTTCTGGAAGATTTGCCATGGTCTAGGAAGCATCAGTTAAAAAATTAATTATGCTTTATATCATATGTCATTATTTTCCTTCTAGACTACACACCAGATAATTTTAACAGCACATTTCAATACTTGCTGAGCCCTCTAAAATAAGCTTTCATTGTATACAGTGGAAGTTAGAATTATTAGCCCCTGTTTATTTTTCCCCAAAAAGATATTTTTTCAACACATTTCTGAACAATAGTTTTAATAAATAAATTCTAATAAGTGATTAGTTTTATCTTCGCCATGATGACAGAACATAATAATTTAGATATTTTTCAAGACACTCCTATACAGCTTAAAGAGACATTTAAAGACTAAGTTAATGAGGTTAACTAGGCAGGTTAGGGTAATTAGGCAAGTTATTGTATAACGATGGTTTGTTCTGTAGACTATCGAAAATAAATATAGCTTAAAGGGGCTAATAATTTGACCTTAAAATGTTTATTAAAAATTAAAAACAGCTTTTATTCTAGCCGAAATAAAACAAATAAGACTTTCTCCAGAAGAAAAAAAGATTTTCACACATACTGTGAACATTTCCTTGCTCTATTAAAAATAATTTGGGAAATATAAAAAAAAAATAATAATTCAAAGGGGGGCTAATAATTCTGACTATATATATTGTCATATTTGTATATAAGTGTTAACCTAAATTTACCAAAAATATTAACCCAAATGGTCGACTTAATAAGCTGTACAGAAAACTGAACAAACACAAATATGATCTGTACAGTATTTAATGTGGAAAATATTAGGAAATCATGAAAACATTGAATTAACAAAGCTTAAGGTTTTCTAAGAATAATCATGTTTTTGGATCTGATCGGTCAAAAAATGACTTTGTACAGTATTATAAAGTTCTTAAAGTTTTAGTACAGTTTTTAAGCAAATTCGGAGAAAGATCGGCCAAACTGAACCCAACAAATTAACAAAAATCATCCAGAAGTGTTTTTTTTTTTTTTATCAGTCAATCGGTCTATCCCTATTTATTTGAATAGTGCTTTCATGATGATTATTGTTCCAAAACAAAGGTGCACATTATTACATTACAATCAAAATCAGAAAATGGTAAGGTGCAAGTAGGGTGGACAGTACAGCTGTCAATTGTATAAATAGCTATTCTGCGGTTATAAAATGAGATATTTATACTATCTATTCATTTATATTTGTTATACTATGGAGTCAATGTAACATGGAGTTATTGGTAACTTATAGGAAAGTATCTAGTGCATGTAGAAAGGAAAAAGTATGTTTCCTACAGGTAATATATATGATAATACAGAAAAAAAGAAATGTTAAACAGAATAAAAGCAGGATGCAGCAATAATCCAATAAACATTTGCATAAAGACAACCCAGAAAGACGATCAGGAATTTATCATCAAAGAGAGACTGACTTGTTCTTTCAGTTATTCATTGAGCTCCTCTTGTAGAGACAATAATAAGAGTATAGCAGTAGGTGAAACAAGACTGACTTTTAGACTTAAACAAAACTCATGTTCTACATAAGTGTTACTGAATAAATTTTTCCACAGTGACGTTTTCCCTCGTGTCGCATTGTAGTTTACATGTGTTTGCTGGATTTTCTGAATAGCTGTACTCAGGCCTGATATTATACCTGAAATAAGGATGTTTTTTTCTCAATTCGATCACAAGTCAACAACTCTCATGTGGTTGAATGCCACGAAATGTGGTTGAACAGCCGAAAAAAACTTGGGTAGAGATATATCTGAACGCTTTTAAATAACAGGTGAAAACAGCATCTAGGTCAACCGCAGTAAAATTTTAATAAAACTAGATAGTAATAATAATAATAGTAATGCTGTTGAAATGAAAGCGTATACAAGTGCTAAAATATGTACCTGGGTTCGGTGACCTTAAATAAGAAAAGGCAAAAACACACTTGAGAGATTTTTCCTCCAAACAATGGTGAGCAATTCCCTGAAAGATCTGACAAAACAACATGCAAACAAATGCAAAAGGAGATTTGTAACACTTCTTGAAATAACATACATGTAAAAACACATTCAGCCCTCACTTCATTCCTTGTGTATGCATTACCCTTTTGGCATCTTCCTCCTTGGAGAATGTTAAACAGAACTGAAAGACTCGAAGATCTTTACAGTGAATGATCATTTTGGATGGACATTTGTTCTTCACAAGGCCTCCTGTTATCAGTTTCCTCTTTTCATCATAAACTTTAAAAGAAAAGAAGCATTTAAGTCAAACATTTAAACCAACAGATCTAAAATATGAAAAGATCAGTAACAATCAATATTGATGACAAGTAAAAATACAATTATTACCACCATAGATGTGATCCACACACATTAATGGAATGTCATTTTCACCATAGAGTTTGTTCTTGAAGGTCTTGGACTGAAAACATGTGAGCAACACAGCTGTCACAATCTAGACAATACCAGGTAAACAATCATTATGCAAGATGAGAGAGATGTGTCTTTATACAGTGAGTGTACAGTAACAGGAAAGGCAGGCATAATAGCCTTGTTCAATGTGCTATATCAATCTCTCTCGTTTTTTTTGTGTGTGAAATCAACTGTGAAACACACTTTACTTCCTGTTTAGCCAGCCTCAAACATAAGCCTGAAAGTATCTCATGAAACCTCTTAATACCAACTAACACTCTCTGACCAAATTTAGCTTTTCAGCATTTTTTACATTTCTGATCAGTGATTAGCAACATTTACATTCACATCTCAGTCAACATGCAAAATAATAAACTAAAATAAAAAACAAAATCAACCTGAAATCAAAGTACCTGGCACTTGATGAATACCTGATCATTTGAATCTGCTCTAAGAGACTGCTTTCCCACCAGAATTTCACTGCAAGTGTGTCAGACACTCAAGTTCCTGAAACGGCAGCTAAAGTGAGAGCACTCGCGGCACAGTTCCTCATGCATGGTCACAGAGGATGCATTTTGCAAACTCAAGTCTATTAAATGGCTGTATTCACACTCATTTCTATTTACACATTTAGCTGTAGCATTTGTTGACGCCTGACTTGTATGAAAAAAAAGTATGTTAGCAGATCTTCCTTTGTCTATAAATCTTTTGAAGCCAGAAAATCTTCTCATTACGGGCAGCACAATATATCGTTTCAGCATCGATATCGCAATGTGTGCATTGCAGTGTAATTTTTACATTTACATATACAAATCCACAACGTTTGCACTGTTATTTCACTTTTATCTTTGCTTTGTTGTATTCATCCATGCTTGTAGTTTGTTTATTACATGTTATGCATGATTCAATCTCCAACAGTTTCGTCACAGTCATTCAAGTCATTCTGAACCTTAAATTAAAGATTGACCAAAAATTCTCTCCTTGTCTAACAAAGCAAAGCCAGATTTTTCTAATATCATGCAGCCCTACTACATACAAAAAACCAAAAAACCAAAAAAAAAAAAAAAAAACCACTGTGGTCCAATCTCTAGCATGCGCATGCTTGTTTGTTTGCATTTAATGCCACACCAGTTTCTAGAGCTTTTTTAGGCAAATATAGGCTATATTAAGATTTTACATTTTTTCTAAAAACTACATTTGGATTCCTTTTACTAACATTGGGGCTAATTTCATGGGGTTTGTTTCTTGTATGCCAGGACCGGTGTCCTGCATATTTTAGTTCCAACCCCAATCAAACACACCTGAACAAGCTAATCAAAATCTTAAAAACTTCCAGGCAGGTGTGTTGAAAGAAGTTGGAGCTCAACTGTGCAGGACACCGGCCCTCCAGGACAGAGTCTGGACACCCCTGTTGTATGCAGACTGCATGTGCGTGATATGCAACACTGTGGTGTTTAGCACAATAAAATCCTGCAAAATCATACCGCATTAGTAGTTCGGAGGCCAATGTAATTCAGTTATTTAGCACACTTGTAATAAAATATTAACACATCTAGCCATGCACTCTGACCCATCTGAAACGGGAGGAAATGCACCTTGCCAA